>NC_071512.1:60957644-61107644 GCF_027887155.1 Malaclemys terrapin pileata | reverse complement strand
TGACAAGGGAAGGATACTTTAAAAAATAAGCCTTTTTCAATCCAAATGTAGTATCCCTTTTAGAAACACGTTTTATATTTTATGACAAGGATGGGTGAACTGTACTCTGTATGGCTCAGAAAATTGGCTACAAAGGCTCTCTTTTGTAGATCACTGTTGTTTTTAGAAGACCAGCTGAAATGAGTCACCACAGTGTTCTTTTACATCTTCCTCTAAATTATCCATTGCTGGTCACTGTCAGGTAGAAGATATTGGGCTAGGTATTCCACTTCTATAATATGGTAGGACATTCGCTGTGTTGCTACATACACCTCTACCTCGATATAACGCTGTCCTCGGGAGCCAAAAAATCTTACCACGTTATAGGTGAAACTGTGTTATATTGAACTTGCTTTGATCGACTGGAGTGTGCAGCCCCGTCCCCTCGGAGCACTGCTTTATCACGTTATATCCGAATTTGTGTTATATTGGGTCACGTTATATCGAGGTAGAGGTGTACTTTGAGTTGGTTGTCTCACACTGCAACACCTAGGGGGCAGTATCCCTTTATGCATGGCATCCTTGATAGCTGCCTCAATTGGAAGGCCAGTGATTGACGGGTCATGTAAATAGACCATAGAGGTGGTCTGCTAGGGTCAGATGTAAGGCACAATGGTGTGGAGGTGGGAAACGTGATGCTTCTATTGATAGAAAATGTCTAGTTTCCAGTGTTGTCAGTCTAACAGCTTTTACAAAATAGGGAAGGCAGTGTGGCATAGAGAGGAGAGAGCACAGGAACTAGACACAGGAGACTTGTGTTTTCTTCCCAACTTTGCTATTGGCTTGCTGGGTGGCCATGGAAAGTCACTTCATCTATCTCTGCCTAAGTTTTCCCCATATGTAAAATAGGACAATGATACTAGCCTCCTTTCAAAAGTGCTTTGAGGTTTACTGATTAAAGAGCTATATAGGAGAGAGGTATTATTATACATAATACAAATTGACTCCAGAGGTTTGTTTTTGTTTTTTTAAAAGCAGGAAGGAAGAAATTATTAGGTTTATGGTGATAGTGTGAGCAGCCTTTTAAAAATATGCACTGACTTGCTGAGAAATGAAACTGTGAAACATGCTTCTACATGTGCAATGTAACATTTTCGAAATATACAATAAAGACTATCAGCTTCTCATTGCTGCATAAGGCAAGAGTATCACAGTAATAGGAAGAACATCATTTGTCTCAGAGAACATATCCTGCGTGATTATCTGGAGGTTTCATTTCTACCTTGCCTGGTTCTTATTAAATCCTGTATAATTTCAGTAACATTGGTTTTACTGCTATAAAGTGTCAGCATTTCCTCTGTAAACCCCATTTTAATGGGAATATAGCTCATCTGCAAAAATTGTGTTCTAAGCAGAAAATTGGCACAGACAGGATCATGTTCAGGAGCAATGGCAGTGAAGGAGAAATAGTGATTTTTTAAAATCACCTGTCTCTTTTAAAAACACAGATGCCAAGAATATTAGGTCAATTTTTAAAGATTTGTTAAGTATCATTTGAAGATGAACAGGCCAATAAGAAACATGTGATAGAGATTATTAAGGGAAAAAAGCATCTGCTGGCTAGAACTGTATAAAACTTCAATATAGGGTGGAAGGCAGTAGGAAAGACATAATAGACAGTGGAGGGGGAAAAAACAGCAGAATGGAAGAAAGGAGAACATTTAAAACAGAATAAATACAGTTTCCCTGATCCTCAGTTCAAGCAGGGGATCTCACAGCACAACTCAGGGTGCATGCACAAAGGGGGTAATTGAGCAAGCTGGGGGCAGTTGGGGCCTCCTCTAATTGGGAGCCAACCCCCCATCATTATAGTCCACCTTAACCCCTCCTACCAGCGGGGGTTGTTGGTAAGGTCCCGGCAAGGAGGGGTCTGGATGAAAAGGGGGGGAGCTGGTGGAAGTCCGCCCCCCCCCGGAATTGGCTGGAATTGGAGGGTCCCCGCAGTGGATCTACAGGAGGGACATAAACGGAAAGGGGGGGGGGGCGCTGAAAAAAAGCACTCTCCCTTCCCCCCCAATGAATTGTGGAGGTTTTCATCTGCACTGCACATTTTATCCACCAGGTTAGTCCCAGACATCTAATAATAAAGTTGCAGCCTGATTAAATCCATATCTAATGTCTCCTGTCATTCTTTCGGCATAGCCAGACAATGCAGATTCTGGTTTAACAGTCTCATTAAGTATAGCCCTTGGGTTATCTATGGCTAGGTAATGTCAAAGATGTGATGCAAACAAGCAAAAGCAAGAAAGTTAAAAGACAGTGCTGTTGTCACTCAGTCTTTGCATTGCCTCAGTGGGAGCATGCGTTGCCGGTGTCCAATCAATGCATTGCACTGGGAACATTTTGTCCTCAGAATATTTTGCAACAACCACCTGCTCACAGTTTGCCTTTTACTCATCATTTGTAATGCTTCCAAAATATTTTCTGTGCGTAGCCTCAGGCACAAAATCAGCTGCCTGAGAATAAGTGCCTTGGTTATAAATTTAGTGGTTTCTTCAGCACAAACTCTTCTTTAAAATGTCACTGTTAAACAGCTTTCCTGTGATTTGTAGATACTGTTGTGTCACCATGCCAACTGATTGGCAAAATGGGGGAAGGGCAGACCAAGTCATTTCTGCACAGTGAAATATCTTATGGAGAAAAGGAATTGACTATTATGGGAAAAATAATTCCCGACTTTGAAAGCTCTCTCTGAGAGTGGGATGGAAGAAAGGAAGACTTATTCCAAAAGAAAATCTGATTGTGAATGTCACCAGCATGAAAAAGGTTGAACAGGTCAGAAGTTAGGATTTTTTTTTTCTGGAAATAGCTTCGGGAGAATAAACCAGTATTGGCTCCTGTGATTATTGTTATTAACTGTGGTTTTACGGCTTGGTGTTTTGATAAAAATGCATAGAATTACCAAGCAAATACCTGCTTTAGTTTCCAATTTTCTGGACTGGTGGAGACCAGTGTTTTATTTTTGTAAATCTATGGGGTGGGAGGGTGTAGGAGGAATAAAACAAAGATCTTAATGCCACAAACTTTTTTATATTACAATAGTGCTTCAAGGCCCCAATCGGGGTCCCAAAGTGCAAGGCACTGTATCACAGATCCCTATGGCATATGGCATATTGCCGATATGACTGTGACACACATTATCATGGCACACACTATCTTTGGAGACAATATAGTATTACATCAATGAATGATTTATGTATTATTGTATTCTACGCCACGGGGGAGGGTTACCACATCTTCTACAGGAACTAAAAACAGTGGGAGGTGATTAAGGTGAATCATTGAGATTAAGGAACTCTACAGAGGTACAGCCTCCTGGAGTGGTTTGCATAGACTTGTTCAAGATGGGTTTTCTAAAGACTAGGAGACAAAGAAAGGACTGTTGTTATAAAAGGATAAGTGGGAACTGACATAGGGTCTTCCTGCTAATCTAGCATATGGACAGGACCTTCCTCCAATGGACCCCCCAACCCTTGCAGAAGGGGACTTTGACCTACAAAGACTCCATAAAATTGATGGGTGAGCTGTGGTAAGCTTTTAGCATTCATATAGGAACTTTTATTGCTTTTACTATGCTTTCTTTGTCATTCTTTTACCTTAAGAATAAAGATGCTTGCTTAGTAAGAGTTTTATTGTAATTGCTGGCCCTACACTTGTCATAGACCTCGGAGAGATAGCAAAGCATAGGTGCTGACCTTTAAGCAGACTGGATAGCTGGGAATATCACAGTGTAAGGCAGGGAGCTGTGCAGCCTTAAAGCAAGTAAATAGGGAGAGGACAAAGCTAAAAAACACTCATGGTTAGTATATGTGGAAATCTCAGCACACCACTGCAACCTAGCCATTGTCTGAACCCCACTGACAATGACACTAAAGCAAACAGTTTAATGTATTTAGTCAATAAAAAAAAAACAGAAAAATATACAGAGGAGGGAACGCATTCCTTCATTAGAAAGGCATTGAGCATGGAGCAAGGGAAATGATGAGCTGAAAGCGCTCACCCTCCTCCAAGCAATTTACTGGCTTCTCTTTTACAAATTGGGCACTGGGAAAAATGTATCTAGTTCTTCTCTCCATTCAAGATAGAACTTCCACTGAAGTGTAATGGAGGTCAACATTTGCTCTACACTGACAATTGTGATTTAAGGGAGCACAGAGGAATGCACTGAAGGGGGTCCTGATTTTAGAATTCTGCTCTGGGCTTATAATGTTAGGCTGCTTTCTAGTCTGGAGGAAAATCTCAAAAAATCTACAGATGAGGGAAAACACTGATGAGGCAAAAAGAAAAGATGAAGGAAGCAGCTTTCCATCTCATTTCTGCAGCAAACACACCACACTCACATACCTGACTTTTTTTTTTTTTCAATGCTCATCGCAGCTACTGCAGGGTCGGAGGCTGAAAAAAACCCTATGTTCATTTAATATCCTTTAGCCAGGTAAATCAATTGAGATGCAACATCTCATTTACAATGCTGACTTAGGGCAGCAATTCAGCATCAGCATTTAGATTACAATATAATCTGTTATCATTGTTACAGTTTTATGTTTTGAATGTCTAACAAAGAAATGCACATAAATATAGCAAGTCATAGCAGGTAACACAAAATACATTCAAATTGCTACTATCTGGTGAAAGAATTGAATACACAGATGGGTTTTTGCTACATTAGGCTCATACTGAATTGTATGTTCATTTTGTAAAAGGAATTTAGAGATAATAAGATTATACACATACACACACAGAACATTAAGATTGTGCAAATATGGCATCTGTTGAATACAGTTTGGCAAATTCCATCATTGCCTAGAAATTACATCAACATTATTTAAGGATTCTGATTCTGGCATATGTAGCTGTGCCTTTAATGATTTTTAATCAGTATTTCTATTAATTTTAATGTGCAAATTTTAATCTTATTTTTTTAAACAGGAAAACTAAAAGGTAGGCTTTTGTCCAGTCAATCAACTGAATATTTGAATTTTATTTTCTGCATTCAGTGTCCATTTGTTGGCAAACTTTAAAATACAAAATAATTGCAATCAACACTGGGCAGCTTACACTACAGAAAAAAACATTTATAAATGCACTATATCTCATACATTACATTAAATGAAATCGGGGAGCACTGGTAGAACTCCCATTCTTGTTTGTTTTTTGGCCAAGTGTGCTTCTATTAAAATTAAAGTACTATTAACTTGCTCACAATCAGAGTGTACTTTTTTTGGCTTAGCTTTCAGAATGGCATGCCATAAATCACAAAAACTCCTTGCCCTTATAAAATCAGAGATGTTCGGCTGGAAGGGACGAGAGATCATTAAGTCCAGTCCCTTGCTCTGAAGCAGGACCAAGTAAATCTAGACCATCCCTGACAAGTGTATATCCAAACTGTTCTTAAAAATCCTCTAATGATGGGGATTACACAACCTCCTTTAGAAACCTATTCCAGTGCTTAACTACCCTTATGGTGGACAAGGAGAAAAAATTATCACTGTCCTCTTTATAGCAATCATTAACATATTTGAAGACTTATCAGACACCACCCCCTCATCCCCATGTTTTTTTTCTCAAAACTAATCATACCTAGGTTTTTTAACTTTTCCTCATAGGTCAGGTTTTGTATTTCTGGTATCATTGTTGTTGCTATCCTTTGAACTCTATCTGGTTTGTTCACATCTCTCCTAAAGTTTGGAGCTGGAAAACTTTACACAGTACTCCAGCTGAGGCCTCACCAGTGCCAATTAGAGTGGGACAATAAAGTCTTACATATGACACTGCTGTTAATACACCATTAGTTATTTCATGTAATGTTTATGAAACATGCAACAGAAAATCTTATGGCAAAGCAAGATCTGGGGAAATATGGGACTGGTATTAACCCAATTGTATCACTGGACATTTCTAGCAACAAAAAAATGTACCAGAGAAACTTCGCAAAATTCTTGAAAAAATTACTCTCTACTCAGAGAGGATGTTATCACATGCACACTCAGTGAGCTTCCAACATTTTCAGTAGTGCCTTCTTCACTTGGAACAAGAATATCTGGAAATAAACACGTATATTCATAGAAAGACATACAAGATCCCCATACTCTAAGTCAGCGTGGGTCTCAACCAGGGTTACACATACCCCTGGGGGTACGCAGAGGTCTTTCAGGGTGTACAACTGATCTAGATATTTGCCTACTTTTACAACAGGCTACATAAAAAGCACTAGCAAAGTCAGTACAAACTAAAATTTCATACAGACAATGACTTGTTTATACTGCTCTATATACTGCATGCAGATGTAGTTGCCCCATCTCAAGAAAGATATATTGGAATTAGAAAAGGTTCAGAAAAAGGCAACAAAAATGATTAGGGGTATGGAATGGCTTCCGTATGAGGAGTGATTAATAGGACTGGGACTTTTCAGCTTTGGAGACAACTAAGGGGGGTATGCTAGAGGTCTTTAAAATCATGACTGGTGTGGAGAAAGTAAATAAGGAAGTGTTATTTACTCCTTCTCATAAAACAAGAACTAGGGGTCACCAAATGAATTTAATATGCCCCAGGTTTAAAACAAACAAAAAGGAAGTATTTTTTCACACAATACACAGTTAACCTGTGGACAGGATACTGGGCTAGATGGACCTTTGCTCTGACCCAGTATGGCCATTCCTATGTTCTTATATACTGTACACTGAAATGTAAATCTATCTATCTATCTATTCCAATTGATTTATTTTTATAATGATATGGGCAAAAATGAGAAAGTAAGCAATTTTTCAGTAATAGTTTGCTGTGACACTTTTGAATTTTTATGTCTGATTTTGTAAGCAAGTAGTTTTATGTGAGGTGAAACTTCGGTGGTATGCAAGACAAATCAGACTCCTGAAAGGTTGACAGACACTGGCATAAGTATATATTTTGTGCTCCCTTGCCTACAGAAGTTTAGTGAAATTCACTATTAATGTTATATATCTGCATACCTTAGTTATCATTTGACAAGATCTACAATCAATTCACATTATCTTAGATGAAATTAGAATTGGGACACTTTCAATTAGGCTTCTTTTCAATTCAACATTGGCAAGCTTTATCATTTTAGGCAATGTCCTATCATTTATATATATTGTAGGTGTGTATTGCATTCATCATATATTAGTGGCATATCATTCACAAGAGAAGACAGAAAAATGTTCTTCTGTCATAAATTCACAGGGTATGGCTATTCCCCAGCCTATAACCAGTCTCTCCTTTAATGTGCTGGACCCCAAGGATCCACACAGTTCCACATGGGCAGGCCCGCAACCTCCATGACTTTGAAACTGGGCCTTCAGGTGCTAGCAATCCCTGTCTCTCTCTCCATGGCTGTCTGCAGCAAGTGCAGCCAAACCAAATTCCTGCAGGAGACTTGTTCCCACCCCTTCAGGGTGCAATGCTCCCAGTAAGTAATTGCAGTGACCGCAGATAGCTTTTCAAAACAAGGTAACAATGTATTAGTCATCTGGAATATAGAATCAAAGTCTTTGGGTTAGAATGAGAAAGAGAGGCTGGCTTAGAATATGGTTCCTGTTGGTGAAAGCCAGGGCATCTCCATGCTTTACTTCACCTGAGCCCATTCTTGCCCTCTCTGTCTCTTTTTCTTCTCAGTTCTAGGAAAGCCCCTCTATCTATGTTCCTTGCTCTTCACAGACACCTGTTGTCTTTATTCTCCAGACACAGCCATGCAGTATTCACATGTTCAGCCTGTGCAGCTAGGTGTTAATCTTTGGTCATTGGTTTCCATTGACTCTGTAGTATCTTCTTTTCAAATGTGTCGACTCCACAACAAAATTCTAGTGACTGTATATCTCAAATACCTAGCCTGATCTCCCATGTCCTAGGGAGGAAATCAGTTCTTTCCCCAAAATGGGTAGCAATGCCAAGGTAATAGGTACAGAGTCAAATAGTTCATAAAAATTCCCACATTTGTCATAACTCTTTTTACTTATTAGTATGTTGATAGAGACTGTACCAAAACTTGGTTGTCATATCCTATGGCCTGTTATTTAAGTAACAAAATACTGTCAACAATATGGCTCAGGGCACTGGGTCACCACTGAAATACAAATACTAATTTATTGAGTTTATTCACTTCATCCACAGCCTCTGAGATGAATATATATTGGATTGGAGAAAATGTTGTTAGCTATTATGTGAAAATCATCTGAGATTTTGATTGGTAAGGGAAAAAACTCAGGGTTTCATTTTGAAGACATATGATCAAGCAGAGTTTTCATTATGGAATGTAAGCTGTAGGTTAAAAAGTAATTTCTTAAATGTTTTACATATACTATATTATAATGTTCCTTAATTGTAAAAACAAAATAAAACAAACACAAAACCCTGAATCACATACCATATTAAGGGGCACAGTTTTAGTAGTTTTCTGGTTTGCCAGAAATTCACATATCTATTTAATTATTTCATTAATCTAAGTGAGACAGTGAGTCCAAAACGATGCAGCTAATTTTAGTAGGTTGCAGTGAACACCATCTGGACTGCTGGCTTCACTATCATTATACTGATCCAATATTTCAGAACCCTTTGATACCAAATATGTAAACTAGTTTTTCAGGTACATAAGTAATGGGATGGCTAGTAGGATGGCTTGTTTGAACATCTTCATTTACAATTTCCTCTGAGCTTCCCTCTTGAACTAGTTCAAATATCATAACTAACAAGTAGAGCTCAAAAGTTCTTTTCAGTTAGAGGTGGGTGAATAGTTTCTGTGAATAACATTCTCCTTGGGTATTTGCACTGATTTAAAAAGTTTGCATCCATTTTATGCTCAGTTTCAAACAAACATTTGAACAATCAAGTTTTACTCACACAGATGGTCACAGAAATCAAGTCTGAAATCCATGTCCAAGTGTATATTCATGTCAGTTGCCCCTTCTCTTAACCATATGTTATACTCATCCATTCAGAGAACAGGAAACAAACAAAAGTATGACTTATGTGGCCAACCAGACTTTTGAATATCTTATATTGAGTATCAAATACATATAGCAGACTGCAATTCATCCATAGAGTAAGAAAAAATGTTCTCAGTACATTCAAATAATGAATGAATTACAGAAAATAATTATCTTCAAATGGACATTCTGTGAGCAGAAAGAAGCCAAAATAATCAAACACTTAAAAAAAATGAATAATGTGCTTAGCTCAAGTTTTAAATTTGTTTCAAAACTGGAGAAGTAAAAATACAATTTTGAATAAACAGTGGCTCATGAATTTTGTTTTGCTAGCCTTTTAATTGACTTCATCGGGCTTTAGTTCAGGCTCTAATAGAGTAAAAGATCAATACTTTATACTGTCCTTTGCAACTGTGATCTTAGAACTTGGTATGGAAATTAATTCATTTCTACTGCGATTGTTTATTCTGTTCAGGCCTCTAATTAGAGTCAATCAGTTTCACTAAACCCATAGGATTGTTGTCTTCTTTCACAGAATTTGATGTTGAGGATTATTTATTATATAGTTTAATAATATAGTATAGTGGCTTTATTATTTGTGATTAATATAGTTATATTGATTTATGCTTATAAAACTTCTATATTTCTATACATCATGAATAGTATTAAGTATACACATATACCTATCTATATACTCCACACACACAAAGAATAATTATATTTTAATTCTTTCAGTTGATTTTTAATTAAATGTATGTTGTTAAAATTCTCAACTATTGTGCAATCACACACATTGTATACATAAAGATACATCTCAAGTTAATCAGAGATTACCATAAAGATTGTATAAAGATCATCAAATCTCCAATGATGTGGGAAAGAACATGTGGCTAAAATAATTAATAATATAAGTCTGTTAAATAATATTTCAGAAGATTCCTTTGTAGTTGTACACCGAGATAGATCCTTGTGTTCACTGTACTTAAAGACTGAGTTGCTAGCACAGCAGAAGTAGTAATAGTTTACCTATGGACAAGTTTTCTTTTAAATAGATTAAAATTTTAAACAATTATAGAAATTTTAACAAAGGATGAAATTTCACCTACACAGAATGCCAAAATGAGCCAGAAAAGGTTAAATTTATTTAATATAAGAGAAAAATATATTGTATTATTATGGCATTTACATTTTAATTTTACTAACAAATACATTTTATACCTATAATATTTTGGCTCAAAAACATGGATCTTATGAATTTATTATAAATGTAATATCTTGATAATTATGTCAGCCTTACCAAATTGCAGTTAATTATTCTTAATTTGTTAATACAGTTTTGTGTAAATGGTTTCCTAATCTATCCTGTTTTATTATCTGGTTTCTAAAACACAACATTTTCTTGTCAAAATACATGTAGTCTTTGATCCCATCTTTATAGGTAAGATTTCTTCCTTCCATTTTCATTTTATTGATTTGGCCACAGCCATAACACAGTTTTTCTCACATTCCTGAAATTAGTGTTCAGTCACCTGCAATAATTACGGTATTCCACTAATGGTCCCACCACTGCCAAATGCAGAAACAATATAACCTCACCACTCCAACTCAAGATTTCCATTTATACATCCAATGATCATGTTAGACCTTTTAGCCACAGAATGGCACTGGGAACTCACCATGACCCTCAAGGCCTTTTCAGAGTCACTGCTTCCCAGGATAGAGTCCCTCATCCTATAAATATGACCTGCATTCTTTGCTCCTAGATGTATAACTTAACATTTGTCTGTATTAAAACACATATTGTTTCCTTGCATTTAGCTTATCAAGCAGTCCAGGTAGCTCTGTAGTGACCTGTCCTCTTCCTTATTTACCACTCCCCCAATTTTTGTGTCATCTGCAAACTTTATCAGTCTTGATTTTATATTTTCTTCCAGTTCATGGATAAAAATGTTAAAGACCATCAGGCTAAGAACTGATCCCTGTGGGACCCTACTAGAAACACACCAGCTTGAAGATTATTTCCTGTTTATAATTACATTGTGAGACCTGTCATTTAAGCAGTTTTTAATCTGTGTAATATGTACCATGTTAATTTTGTGTCATTTTAGTTCCTTAATCAAAATGTGCAGTGCCAAACCAAATGCCTTACAGAATTTTAAGTATATTACAAACAACCAAACTTCTAATCTCATTTAAGAAGATTATCAAGTTAGTTTGACAGGATCTATTTTCCATAAATCCTTGTTGAGTAACATCAATTATATTACCCTCCTTTAATTCTTTATTAATCGAGACTGGAATCACACATTCCATTAATTAGCCCTGGATCAATGTCAGGCTAACAGGCCTATAATTACTTGGGTCATCCCATTTGCCCTTTTTAAATATCTCTGGAACTTCCTCAGTGTTCCAAAATATATTGAAAAGCAAAATTAAGAGTCTCAGCCAGTTCTTGTAAAATTCTTGGATGCAAGTTATCCAGACTTGCTGAGTTAAAAAATGTCTAGCTTCAGAAACTGCTGTTTAATAGTTGGGGGAATGGAAAGAGTTTTGTCATCATTGATGACTACAGCATCTGGCGTCCCCAAATACCAAACAAATATTTATTGAACACTTCTGTCTTTTCTGCATTATTTATAAGTCTATTATGTCCATCTAGTAATAGACAAATACCAGTGTTTTTGTTCCAAATATATTAAAAACAAAAAATGAAACAAAAAGCCTATTGCCCTTAACTTTGCTAGCCATAGAACTCTCTTTGTGCCCTTATGCTTCTCTAATCAATTTTCTACAATTCTTAGCTTCTGATTTATATTAATTACTATCAATTTGCCCTTTATTCCATTTGTTATTCTTATTTTTTTATAACTGTCTTCACGTCTCCTCTGAGCAAGATGGTTTTTAACCAGTATAGCCTTCTCTCTTAGGCCTGGTCCCCACTAAGCCCCCACTTCGGACTAAGGTACGCAAATACGTTAATAACGTAGCTGAATTCGAAGTACCTTAGTCCGAACTTACCGCGGGTCCAGACGCGGCAGGAAGGCTCCCCCGTCGATGCCGCGTACTCCTCTCGGCGAGCTGGAGTACCGGCGTCGACGGCGAGCACTTCCGGGATCGATCCGGGATCGATTTATCGCGTCTTAACCAGACGCGATAAATCGATCCCAGAACATCGATTTCCTGCCGCCGGACCCTCCTGTAAGTGAAGACGTACCCTCAGTTGTGGATTTTGAGACTTATATGCAGTTCCACTCTTCTGCTGTTATTGTTATTTGTGTCTGTATTAGCCCATATATATGTGTAAAGTGACAATGGGGAGTATAAGAGAAACAAGGTGGGTGAGGAAATATCTTTCATTGGACCAATTTCTGTTGGTGAAAGATTCTTTCAGGGACTTCTACTCTCTTAGAAGCTCAAAAGACCACACCAATTCTCTTTCCATTTTGTTTGCTGCGTCTCTAGTAAAGGGCTTTGCTGACTGTGTTTGGGCAGCATGCAGGTTGTTGCAAGAAGGTATGCTTGTATCTCCTGTGCATCACAATAGTGAAGTACTTAATTCAGCAAAGGGAAAGTAAACTAAAAGACCATGGTAGGGAATAACACTGGGTTATATCTCTCTGCTTTGCTCTTCCTATTATTACTGTCCGTTATGAAGGATTTTTTTTGCAATGAAGATTTCACTATGTAGTATACAGGTCAGATTCAGTAATACATTGTGAACAATTGTGACAAGATTAGGATGTCTGTCTCAGCTTTGAGACTGTCTGTATATTATATATATTTGTCATCACTGATGTGACTGATAGTGCCTATGTAAAACATAGAAGTATTTTTAAAAATACAACAAAACCCCCACATACACCTTTTCATCTTCCTCAAAATAAACAAGTCTTGGCTGGATGGTACATCATTTCTTACTACACAAGTGCAGGGATATAATGTTTGACTCACACTACAACAGGCTCCCACCCACACTCCCAAAACATATCTCATCTTATTGGCATATTGCCTTCTCTATGATTGGGGTATCAGAGATAATGCCTAAGCTATCTTATCTGGCTCACAGGCCTAGCACACTTGACAAATAATGGCTTCTGCTGCATGTATATTGCTTTCATATTCTCATTGAAATGAGTGAGTGAACTAGCAGGTTTGGTCCAATAATGCCAAAATTCAGAATAACTGTAACTTGCTTGTCTATATAGTAGGACAGAGAATCTGGGGTTAGTAAAGGATTGATCAGCCAGGGTTAGTGAAGCCTAGCTGACTAGTAAAAATACATTTAATGGAGCCCATTTAAGAAAAACAAAGCAAACATAAAGCTTTCTTCCTAAATAAGAATCCAAGAGGCTCCCTTTAGCCTAATCACCACATTATTTAAACATAAAGGAGTAACTTATAAAGCTATGGCTTCAATCCATTAGCAAAACTTGCACCCTACCCCTCCAGAAGGTCTGCCCTAATCTGCTGTCTAACCAGAAGGCATCAAAGCACATCTCTTTTATAGCTAGGGGAATTACCTACTTCCTCACAACTGGTTCCAGTCCTGTTTCCAACAGATTACCTGACAATCTCTATGCATAGTGAAAGAGTTAACACTCTCACTGCATCTACTGACATGGGTGTGTGGGTGTCTGCCACATCCTACAAATTGAAACTGTATCTTGCAAAATAATACAGGTTTGGTAGAGTGAAACCTCCTCCCATCACCTCCTTGCAATTTAAAGAAGAACCACACCCTTTATATGGAATCATGACCATACAAAAAGAAGAAAGATCCTTCTCCTCCCCTCCACACACGGACCATGTAAACATATACCACTGGAACCCAGAAAAGGGAGGGAGAAAAACAGATTTTGGACTCTTACATTTCTCTGTAAATGTGTTCAGTCTTCTTATGCATTTGCAGCCCCTTCCAAAAATCTGTTCTCCTTGCACTGCAGACCTGCATTAGTTCGTAGGGCAGAATTTGTGCCTGACATAGAACTTTACCATCATAATTTATTAGGCCTCATATCATTATGAATAGGTAAGTGGCATTATCCCTATCATTTTCCAAATGGGGAAACTGAGGCTCAAAGAGGTTAATGTCTATATTTTCAAAAGTGTACAGTACCTTATGTGCCTGACTTAAGACATATGTAGGTCTCAAGGTCTTCTCACTCCACATCCGCATCATCAACTACCAGTTTCTGATCGGTAAGTCACTTAACTTCTCTATGTCTCAGTTTCCCTGTTTAGAAAATGGAAATATAACTATTGATGTAGCTACTGAACAAGGTAATGTACATACCTAGGAAGACTTGTAAAGTAGCTTATTCCATAAGTATTAAGACCAGTCTCTTATAGAGGCTGGATAAAATTCTTAAGTTTATGGCTTCCAGCCCTATTTTTAGTCTACTGTACCACGCTAGAGCTGCTACACGAATGCACACACACATACCAGTTTTTTAGCCTGTTTCTCATAAATGAAAATGTGAAGCTAAAGTATGTAGGTTTCAAGCTGTGGGTCTAAGAAGGCAAATTTCTTAAGAATAGCCACATTTCTTCAAATACAGTGTCCTATATACACTTCTAACATCTAGTCATTTAAAATGCTAAAAGCTGAACATTCTCCCAGACTGTACCCCACATATACAACCCTTTTGCATTTCATCTCCCCGAACTAGCATTCATCCTTTGCAAATGTTTAATGAAGGTGTTTACTCTGTTTTCAATACAATGGGATCACAATTACCACAGCCAACTGGAACAATCTATAACTGGTGTGTTAGTATAAGTGGAAGAGCAGAAGGAATATTCCTTGCACTTGTGTTTTGTAATGACTTACTCATGTTCCTTCCTCTATCCATTTTGACAGCACATTTCAATTATGTCAGTGTCTCACCTGTGAGAGCTATTTGTCATACTATCTACAGCTGTCAAAACAGCCCATCATTCCTGTGTTACAAGCACATTTGAATTACAGTAGAGAAGGGCAGTCAGCGATTGATTTTGCTGCATAGGTAGTTTGTTAAAGAACTACAGATGTATTATGGATAACTTTGGAAACTTCCTATTAGGAAACAATTCTGTTCCTATGTGTACTGCAAGATATGTTGTTCTTCCTATTCTCCTTCCTATTAAGGTCATTGGCTTGAAAAGAAGCTCTTGTTTTTAAGTGTTCAGCTACCTAAATACCTGAAGTCTTTAGAATCCTGTTTGTGACTTCATAATAATTACTTTAAACCCAGTAATTATTAAGATAACACAGTTTGCCGAGCAATGACCTAGACCTCAACAGTATCACTATTGCTAGCTGTAGCACTTGGGGAGTCACTATTTTTGCAGAATATGGTAGGATTATAAATGTAGGTGAGGAATCAGCCTCATCCAGGCAGGAAATAGTCAAGGGAGAGAAATCCCATTATGCAAACCAAATCATGGCATTTTCCCCAGGTCATTCAGTCAGGAGTTCTGATTTATCCCCCACAATAGAACAAACAGGGAGTTTGATTCTCAGAACACACAGATAGTGCAGGATCAGCTAGAGGACAAGCCCATCTGTGTAGAAGGCAATATGCCTTTGTACTGGCTATGGAGAAGATCAGCAGGTCTCCTCCCACATCTCAAAGGAAGAAGCAGTTCCATGGGTTAATGGGAAGGGGCAGGAATCTGTGGATTTCATGTCCCTACAGTACCTAGATCTGTTGATTTTTTTTTTTTTGGCCTCTTTGGACTGTGGACACTGCACAATATTGTAGTCAGGCTATATATACTCAGATAAAAGTATATATAATATGTTAGTATGAGCTGTACTCTTTATAAATTATATGCTTTTGTTAGTTTTTTTCCATTAGGCATCGGGATTTTTTAATGAACATTTTAGTGAAGTCTCTGCATTGAATTCTGTCAGGATTAAAACAAGTTAGTCTTGAGTAAAAACTTATCTTCAGACATTTTGTACTGTCATTGTAGCAAACATTTTAACTGGGCATAGTAAATCTACTTAAATGCTGAGCTAGCTAATACATTTTGCATATTTGACATCTTTATCAGTAAGAAGCAGCAGGCTTGAATGGACAGGTCCAGCCTGCCTCCATCTCTACTCTCATTCCAGCCAATACTCCTTCTCACACCATACATGCCCTCATATCCTCTATAGGATTAAATCATTTGGGAATATAATTATTATTAATAAACACTGTCTAATCTCCATTTTGCACCAAACACATCTCCTTACATTCCTTTGCCAAGGCTTCATATGTTCTCCTTCACTAATATTTCCACATTCATTTATGTAGGGGCCCTTGTACAGGGCATTATTTTAAATTAATATTACCACAGCCCCTGGGAGCCGTAGTCATGGACCAGGAGGCCATTGTGCTAGATATTGTACAAAGACAGCACAAGAAGATTGTGCCTGCCCCAGAAAGTTTACAATCTGAGTATAAGACAAGTGACAACAACAGTTGCCTGCAGAGAGACTGGGGAGTACACAAAAACAATAGTGGCCAGCCGGATAGGTGATAGTAATCTGATTTAGATGCAGTCCTGCAATCGGACACACAAGCATAGCTACCCAGCACCTGTTCAAAGACTCATTACCATCTTCTTAACTTTTTGGGGCTCTGCCTAGATACTAGTGATCAAATTGTGGAACTGACTGGGCTTCAAGCTAATCCATAATGTGATGCTTCATTCACTTCTTGGCACTTGCTGGGGAGATGCAGTGGTTCATGGTGAGGAGCAGATTGTAGGACCAAGTCCTTAGATTGTAAAATATTTTAAGCTAAGTCCTCTTCTCTTCATGCATGTTGTGAAAGTGCCATTTATATTTACAGAATTTTACAAAAAATACTACAAAAGTAAATATTCCAACTGCTACACTGCATATCCCCTATGATTTACGTTCCAACATCAGCTACAATACTGTAAGCCATTAACCCAAGAGAAAGGAATAAATATTCCTATGTATATGCAAACTGGCTGAGTTACCATCATTGTAGGAACCTTCCAGTTTGCATTTTTGACTTTATTTTATTACTTCAATTGAGCAAACCTAAGGTTGCATGGATATAGGTCCTCCTCCCCCATATAATTTCCTTGGATTTTAGTAAATATATGCATCCGAAGAAGTGGGCTGCAGTCCACGAAAGCTTATGCTCTAATAAATTTGTTAGTCTCTAAGGTGCCACAAGTACTCCTGTTCTTTTTGCAGATACAGACTAACACGGCTGCTACTCTGAAACCAGTAAATTTATTGATTTTTACATGATGACACAACCTATATATACATAAATAAATAACAAGCTATGATGAAAAAGCAACTAGCAATTTATAAAACATAGTCCTGGACTACTGCACCCCTCAACTTTCTTTCTTTCTTTCTTTTTTTAAAGATGGGTCTTTGTGTGTTAGAAATTTCCTGCTATTAATAAGGTTACCATTTAAATGGTCTTCATTTGACAATTAATTTTGAGTCTTATTTAGGTTAATGATGTGGGGGAAGGGTTTTTCTCATCTTTGCTTCTATGACTCTCTGGTCTGCTGCTGGTGTGGTGCAGCTATTCACCGTCTCTTATTCAGGGAAGATGGCAAAAGTATGGTTTCGCACAGGGTGAGCAGGGCTCACTGAATATGGTGCTCTATCCATTGTTTATAATTATCCCCCTCCCACAACCAAAAAAAAAAGGGGAATGAGGACTATACACTAGAATAACTTTTGGTCTCTTTTGCTGAGAGCAGTCAGATCAAGATGCCAATTACTATCCATTTTAATTGTGTGTGTGTTGGGGGATATAGACACTCTTTCTCTAGGAGCTGGACTGAGATATGGTAGTGGATTACCACCGGCTTCTTTCAGATTGCCCCCCGAATAGATGGTAAAAGCATTTCATCATTGTCAAGCTGAGTTGGATTTAAACTGGCAACCTGAAAGGGAACAATTTTATAATCCACTACCAGTGTTCTGGGGCCACCAGGCCTCTAACAAAGCATGTTGAACAGAACTGTTGTAATGCATTGCTTTTTGTTATTATGTAAAAAATTGATTAATTCATTTTTCCTTTAGCCTACATCTCTACCTCGATATAACACTGTCCTCGGGAGCCAAAAAATGTTACCGCGTTATATGTGAAACTGCATTATATTGAACTTGTTTTGATCCACCAGACTGCGCAGCCACCCCCTGGAGCACTGCTTTACCGCATTATATCCGAATTCGTGTTATATCGGGTCATGTTATATCGGGGTAGAGGTGTATTTTATTTCACATATTTAAGATACTGGAATATAGTTAACAGGTTTGGATTCCATATTTTTTATTAATGTTAAACCCTCCCATGTGCCCAGACTAGCATATTTTTATGGCAAAAGCTTGCAGCATTATACATCAGGATGGAATTCTTTGCAGCTGAAACAAAACAGCTGTCACCTTAATCTCAACATGGCCAAAACCTAGATTTCCTAACGGTTCCCCACAAACCCTCCCTTTTCCTCCTTTCTCAATTGCTATGGACAGTGCCACCATCCTCTCTGTCACTCAGGCTGTAACCTGGGCATCATCTTACACTCGAACCTTTCTCTTGATCCTCATATCCAGGCTGTAGCTAAATCTTCCTTCCTCGCCCCCAATAACATCTCTAAAATGTGGGCTTTTCTGTTCATCCATATAGCTAAAACTCCCATCCCAACCTTCCTTATCTCACTTCTTGACTACTGCAACCTCTTCTTCTCTGGTTTTGGCAAATGTAGCCTTGCTCTTCTCATATCTAGGGGCCTACCAAATTCACATCCATTTTGGTCAATTTCACATCATAGGAGTTTAAAAATAATAAATGTAATGATTTCAGCTGTTTAAATCTCAAATTTCATGGTGTTGTAATTGTAGGGATCCTGACCCAAAAAGGACTTGTGTGTGTGTGTGGGGGGGGGGGGCGGGGGTTACAAGGTTATTGTTGGGGAAGGGGGGATTGCGGTACTGCTACCCTTACTCCTGTGCTGCTTCTGCTGGTGGTGGCACTGCCTTCAGGCCTGGGTAGCTGAAGAGCAGTGGCTGCTGGCTGCCCAGTCAGAAGGCAGAATCGTTGCCAGCAGCAGTGCAGAAGTAAGCGTGGCATGGTATGGTATTGCCACCCTTACTTTTGTGCTGCTGCTGGTGGAGCACTGACTTCAGAGCTGGGCACCTGGCCAACAGCCACTGCTCTCTGACCAACCAGCCCTGAAGGCAGCACAAAAATAAGGGTGGCAATACCACAACACTCCTAAAATAACCGTGCAACCCTCCCTGCAACTCCCTTTTGGGTCAGGACCCCCAGTTTGAGAAATGCTGGTCTCCCCCATTAAATCTCTATAGTATAAGGTAAAAGCACACAAAAGACCAGATTTCAAGGTCCATGACATGTTTTTCATGGCTGTGAATTTGTTAAGGGCCCTACTCATATCTTTTCAGAATGCTGTTGCAAAGATCACTTTCCTAGTTTGTTGCTTTGACCATGTCACCCCTCTCATTACATCTCTCCACTTGCTCCCTTTTCAGCATTACATCAAAAATAAGTAACTTGTCTTCACTTTGAAGGCTCCTTATGGCCTATCCCCACCCTCCCTATTGTCTCTCATTTATTGTCGAGATGTTGACTCCCATCTCTGATCAGCCCATGATGCCAGCCTCCTTGGCACCTAACAACTCCCACTTGTTAAGTTTTCAAATAAGCACCTTCCTACTTTCCCCCATGCTGCCATTCATGCATTGGAGGAACTCCTCATAATTGTCTACAAAACTGTCCTCCTTCAAATCTCTCCTTAAACTCTTATACCTATAAAAAAATTAAAATGGTTAGTGTGCTGATACCACACGTTATCATGACAACCAATATTTTCTCAGTTCACCTGTTGTCTCTTGATATATACTTAGATTGTTAAGATATTTGGGGAAGGGGCCACCTTTCCATTATGTGTTTGTACAACACCTAGCACAATGGGTTCCTGGTCCATGACTAGGATTCTAAGGCACTGTCACAATGCAAGTAAATAATAATGAACACCTAAGATTAAAATCTGTTTACCAGATATATAATGGCCTATTGTGTCTTATTTTAATGATAGGTTTCAGAGTAGCAGCCGTGTTAGTCTGTATCCGCAAAAAGAAGAACAGGAGTACTTGTGGCACCTTAGAGACTAACAAATTTATTAGAGCATAAGCTTTCGTGGACTACAGCCCACTTCTTCGGATGCATCCGAAGAAGTGGGCTGTAGTCCACGAAAGCTTATGCTCTAATAAATTTGTTAGTCTCTAAGGTGCCACAAGTACTCCTGTTCTTCTTTTTATTTTAATGATGATCATTAATTTTTCTTCAATTTGTATGTATCCTGAATTGTAAAGTGTTGTATCAGGCCAACAGCATATTGGGCTGCATTAGTAGGAGCATTGCCAGCAGATCGAGGGAAGTGATTATTCCGCTCTATTCGGCACTGATGAGTCCACACCTGGAGTATTGCGTCCAGTTTTGGTCCCCCCCACTACAGAAGGGATGTGGAGAAATTGGAGTTAATCCAGCGGAGGGCAACGAAAATGATTAGGGGGCTGGGGCACATGACTTACGAGGAGAGGCTGAGGGAACTGGGGTTAGTTAGTCTGCAAAAGAGAAGAGTGAGGGGGGATTTGATAGCAGCCTTCCACTATCTGAAGGGGGGTTCCAAAGAGGATGGAGCTAGGCTCTTTCTCAGTGGTGGCAGATGACAGAACAAGAAGCAATGATCTCAAGTTGCATTGGGGGAGATCTAGGTTGGATATTAGGAAACACTATTTCACGAGGAGGGTGGTGAAGCACTGGAATGGGTTACCTAGGGAAGTGGTGGGATCTTTATCCTTACAGGTTTTTAAGGCCCGGCTTGACAAAGCCTGGTTGGGATGATTTAGTTGATGTTGGTCTTCCTTTGAGCAGGGGATTGGACTAGATGACCTCCTGAGCTCTCTTCCAACCCTAATATTCTATGATTCTATATCACATATGTTGATTGTTTATAATACTTTTTCTTCCCTAAAACCATCATTGAGTGCAATTTAATTGCTGAAAGTCTTGATCTCATTCCCAATCAATTGCACATTTTGTGGTTGCGTAATTTAATGAACCAGTGCCTTATCTGGATCTCATTTGAACATATGCCTGATTTTTTTTATTGTTCTGCTAAAAGAACCTTTTTAAGAAAAAGTGTAGTATAAAAAATGAATAAAAACAGGCATAGATTTTACAGCAGTAAAGTAGCTAAAGAATGTTTATGTTATTTGATACTTGCCTTAAAAAGAATCTCATAGTTGGACTATGCAGAGAAATTAAGTATCTGATGTAGAATTTTTTTAATGTATTCAGAGCTTTTACAGGCATCTTTGCAGACCCAGCTTCACATAAAATCTCTAATGTGCATGTTATAAGAGGTACTCTAAATTTAGTGCCATGATTATATAGAAGCAAAATCAACCCTTGGGTCCTAAATGCTTTGATGTTAGTGAAAGTGCTTCTTATGAGTTTCACAATTAACCTCTGTACACTTCTCATTCATGGAAGCAAGAAGAAAAAGTAAATGCACCAAATTAACAAAACTTTGTTCCTTCAGTGGATATTTGTTTTAAAATTTAGTTTTTCACATGAGCCTAAGGGAGCTAGGTATTGAACTCCTATTGAAATTCTATGGGATTTGAGTACCTAATTTACCCAGTCTCCTTTGAAAATCTCAACCTAAATGTCTCTTTACCATCTATGTATATATACATTGGGCTCAATGTAATGTCATTGACTTCAGTGAAGTTATTTCTGATTTACATCACTGCAGGTGAAAGGGATACCAATGCCATTGTACTTAGATCAGATTATGTGTTTCTTTTTGAATGCTTTGGAAACAATGATTTCTCTGTTTAGTATCAGGGGGGCAGGAAGCACAATACAGAGAAAAGGCAAAAGAAAATTGCTTGATATTTGTGTGCAGTTAGAGATCATTTAATATCATCATTGTGAACAGTAGAGCATGCCTGTATTGTGGTAAAAAAGTTAAGTGCAAAAAATGGCAGCCATACATTTCCCAAAAGAGCAAAGTAGTAAAAAATGAACATACGCACAAAGAATTTGCAGAAGATTATTTGTTAACCACCACATTATCATTCAATCCATCCTACGAAAGCTATAGCAGAGGAGGATTATATTATTCCAGAATGTCAAAACAGAGTGTGAGGGCCAATTTCTGTAAGAGTTACACCCATGGAAATCTGATGTCAATAGAGGCACACCGTTTTCAAATGTGAAATTCCAGACAGTGTAAACCCACATCAATAAAAATTGTATAACAGTAAGATAAGCATAAACAATACTTCTGGAATATAGTTCTTCCTTGCCAAGTGTTAGTCATAAAAAGGATGTTACACAGAATAAGTAATTTGCAAACAATGTAGAATATGGGCTAGATCCTAAGCTGGTATAAATCAACATAGCTACATTGAAATCACTAAAGCTAAGCTGATTAACTACGGTTGAGGATTTGTCCCTGTATATTTTAATCACACAAATCTATACACTATACCAGACATAGTATTTAGATATTCTTATGTATCCATCCATTGTTATAAGAAATGGAACGAGCCTGGAGAGGGAGATATGTTATGGATAAGGCATTGGTTTGGGACTCAGGAGATCTGTCTTCGGTTCAATTCCTATATAACCTTGGACAAGACAGTCAAATTCATTCTCTTGACCATTGTCTACTTGGGGTGCAAACTCTTCTGGACAGGGCCTGTTTCTTACTATGTGTCCATACAGAACCTAGCACAATGGGGCCCCCACTATCAGTGGGGTACTAAGTTAATACAAATAATGAGAGATGGGAGAATGTATATAATCAAACACCGTCCCCAGTGCCTTACAGGAATATTAAAGATAAATTTTACCAGACTGTGCTTCCTCTATGATTTATATAGAATTGCCTGTCATCATCATCTCCTATGCAGATTTATGTTTTATTTCCTCCAACAGCGTTATTCTGGTCCTTCCTTCCAAATTTGTGTATTTTTTCCCTTGTATCGATTCCTAAGCCAGGGTTGTTTGATGTGGGCCCACTTTCAAAAGATTTCCCAATCTCTGCTAGAAACCTACATGCTTTTATGTAATAGGACTGAATCCAGAAAGGAGAAGAATTAGATTTCTGCTATACAGAATCTCATGTTTCTTTTGTTCTAATAGATCCTGTAAGTCAGATCCATGAAGGCAGACACTATGTATTCATGCAGGACCCCATAGATTTAAATTAGACTTTGCACAGGCATACGGTCTGTCCAGGCACACCCAATTGCAGATGCTGGGCCTTAGTAATCTATTGGTTCTGACCTTTATCTAAAGTGACTATAAAGTTACTTGCTTTTTCTTGCTTTATAGTATTTCTCCTTTTTGATGTTGGAAATGAATTTTCTATAGATAAACTTTAAAATGGAGGAGTCTAGCACTAGTGCCAGGGATTCAGCTATACCTGCAGATATGTGCTCATTCCACATCTGCTGGGAACCCAAGTACACAGATATTGAATGTATTGTACAAATGTGGGAAATGATTCAAAAGACTGTTGTATTAGGTTAAGAAAGAAATCCATAGCTTTCCATTGCATTTGAAGTTTAAGAATTTACACATCTTTAAAACAAAAACATTTAAAATAGGCAAAATTAAAAAGCATGAGCTCTGCAGATAGTTCCTAACTGAATCTCAGCGATATAGACAGTTTTTGCTTCATGAGTGTTTGCCTTGCAAAAAGTGATTTTTTTCACTTTTCGTACACATGATCAATGCTGATATTTCACAATATCAGTTAAAAACAACTTTCATATTTGCAATTGGGCAGTATAGAAACCTGGAAAATAGATCCCCTCTTCTAGCAGATGCCAATAGGAAAAAAATATTTTTTGTAATGTGAAGACTTCATAGAAGAACTGGATCTGGCTGAGCAATTTTGGTGCAGTGTTGGAACCTCTACCTCAGAAATTAAGATGAACAACCTTTTTATCATGATTGTTATGTACCACATCTTAAAATCAATATTACACTTCAGACAGTGCAGAATGAAGGCATAGACCAGAATCATAACCAAGGCTGTTTCAGAATGGATTGGATGGACATCTTCTTGATTATCAGTCCAAACTGCCACTACCTTATTTTGCAGAACATCACCCCATATAGCTATTGTCACTAAAATTGGAAAGAATTCCTATTATTTTATCCATACCTGGGCACAGCCATCCCCAGCTAAACAAATACCCTGCCAAAATCCAGCTCTAAGGTAAGAATGACTACTCAGAATACCAGCTGGAAACGCCAGCAAATTTTCAGAAAAACTCTTTGGAAACATCCAGGATATTCATAATTTCAGATAGAATTCTGATGGGGAGGATAGGAAAATCCAACTGTTGCAAAGTATAGTTGTTTTTAGAGCTGGTTGAATTATTTATTTGAAATGTAGTCCTTTTTCCTCGGTGAGTTATTTGCAAACTGACATTGAATTTTACAAGTTAGTTCACCATTCATCATTAACTAAATAGTTCAGGGTGAGGCAAACACGTTTCAATCTATATGCTGTCTGCAAATGTTTGCTGTTGCTATTTGTAATTCATAGTGTGCAATTGGTAACCTAGATCGAATTGTATTGTTTCTACTCTCTGACTGGTGACAAACTTTTTTCAACAGAGAATAACAAATAATGAATGCTCTTATTTAACTATAAGCACCTTTGTGAGCACATGGATACAGCTAAATCACCAAACAGCATGTCAACAAAAATCCATTCTTGCCAATATTCACAAATAAATAGTGAATAATAAAAGGCAGAAGCAGGTCAAATCAAACCTTCGGAATCTGAATGAATGTTCACCAACACTGTTTTGTAGGATACAACAAACCAGGCACAGACTTTTCCCTAGGACTATAAAGGCACAAAACCAACAAGAAACGGAGTGCCTGCATTTGTCTAAGGGAAGACTTTTCGCTCAACTCTATAACAGACAGTAAATCCTGTCTTATTTCCCCCCAAATAAAGGGAATCCTCCAAAGTTTAGGCAAAATGGCTTTAGAGAAGATTTATGCAGCACAAAGCTGTCTCCTTCACCCCTGATCTATTGGATTATGGAGGAGCTCTAGCTTCCTCATAGTTAAGGTTGGGACAAGGATCTATTTCAGCCTATGAGGAGTTCACCTAGGGCCGGCCCACCACATTTTGGCACCTGAGGCGGGGAGCTCAAATGACGCCCCCATGCCCCCTCATTTGGGCCAAAACTTTGAAAGGTCTCAATTCTGCCTTCTTCCTGTTCTACTCCTCTCATGGTACTGCTCTGCTACCTACCCCAATAAAGGAGAACTAAAAACTTAATATGCTTTGTTCAAAAATTTTAAGTAACACTTAACTTTCAAATGCCTAAACAGCAAATGTAACTTTTCTTGTCTGCATAGTAAACACTGGCATTTTTATCTGTTTGAATAATCAAAGTGGTGCTTTCTGTGCCTTCTTGGATGCAAAGATTTGAACTGCTTCCTGAAGGTCCACAGTCTGGGCCAGCTCATGCTCTGTTGAGATGGTTGCAAGGCCGACCAGCCTCTCCTGTGTCATTGTGGAGCATAGATGTGTTTTTATTAACTTCAGCTTGGAGAAGTTGCGTTCTCCACTGGCAACTGTTACCGGAAGTGTTAGAAGTATGCACAGAGCAACAAAAGCATTTGGAAAGAGGGTGGTCATCTTATTTGTGCACATATATTCCAGAATGGCCTTTGGAGTTGATCCTGCTGAAATGTATCTTGAAAGGGCTTTCAGTTCATCCCCTAAATTACTCGCATCGATATTGCGCATGTCATCATGTGTCAACACTGTCTCTAGTGCCCTTCATTGCTGGTGTGGGTCTTCCTCAGGTATAGTGAGGAGTTTGGGAATATCATACAACATCCCAAATATACTGCTGTGTTCCTTGAGCTGCATGAAGCATTCTTCAACTGACTGTATTGCACAATGTAGCACTTGGTTAAAGAATTCAACTTTGAATTGTTGTTTGGGGATTATCCCGTGCCTCATAATCAAAATGTCTTCTTCTTCGGTGACTCTTGTATTCTTGAATGGGTGGGAAAATAGTTTCAGTGTGAAGTTCCTCTGCCAACTTCTTTGCACTCTTCAGAATGTTTTGAAATCCCTCATCTGACCAGTAAGACTGTAGGTATGACTTTGCTTTGTCCAGTTGTTCCATTGCTCCAGATATATCAAGGTCAACACCTCGGAGTCTCTTGCTTACAACATTTATTTCAAACAGTATGTCATGTCTCAACACTAAGCCATACAGAAATTTGAAGTTACATATGTTTCTGGTGATTCCATTTCCCTCTGCCACTGTTCTCCCACAAAAAGTTCCTGTCATAGCATTATCCTCCATAATGGCAACTATGGCATCATCTATCATCCCAATTTGGTGTTTGATAGGCTTTATCGCCTCCACTCGAGTTTCCCATCGTGTGGCACTCAGTGGTTTCAGTGTCAGAGAGGATGTTCCCAGATGTTGCTTCAAAATTTGCCATCAATGAGTTGATGCAGGGAAAACTACATAGATGCTATGAATTACATTAAAAAATTCAGCAGCCTCACTAGAAGCTGAAGCTGCATCACTGACCACCAAGTTCAATGAATGAGAACTGCATGGGACAAAAAAAGCTCGAGGGTTTAACTCTCAGATCCGTGTCTGCACTCCTCTGTTCTTTCCTCTCATGTTGGCACCATTATCGTAGCCCTGACCTCTCATGTCACCTATCGCAATTCCCGTATCTTCCAGCTTTTTAAGAAGCACATTTGTCATACCAGCTCCTGTAGTATCATCAATGTCAATAAATTCTAGAAAATGCTCTCTGACAGTCACCATTGCAGGGACATTTTCACTAGGTTCTGTTGTTACAAAACACACTGTTAAAGCTATTTGTTCCGTATGGCTGATGTCAGGTGTGCAGTCCAGAATAACAGAGTAATATCTTGCTGACTTCAGATCTGCCACAATCTTCTGTTTGACTTTTGTTGCCAGTAACTGTATGATCTCATTTTGAATTGTTTTTCCAAGGTAGTGGTGTGTGTACATTTCTTGGGTGGTGACTCTTCTTAGATGCTCCTGAGGTACAGCATCAAACTCAGCCATCAACTCCATAAGTTTAAGGAAGTTTCCATTGTTTGACACATACAGCTGATCTGAAGTGCTAGGTTTTTGGTAGCATGCATTCTCACAATGGCAATGAGCCTTTTCAGAACATTTTGCCAGTGAAGAGACTCTTGATGCTGATCATCTATGGTGGCCTTTAACCTTAGTCTCATCTCAAGCTCTTTCCACCTATGGAATGATCTATGGTGATTTGCTGCCTTCTCATGGCATGCAAGATTCCTTGCCAGATTTTTCCCTTTGTTCCTGTAGAACCCAATGTGGCTGGAACATTAGACTGGAAGAGTTTGCAACAAAAACAGTATGCAGCATTCTGGGTTTTTGAGTACATAAGCCATGGCCTCTCCAATTTGTCACCATTGGGGATTTCACGCCAGTAATGTGTTGGATGGAAACTTCTATTTTCATTGTCTTTGGGGAACATGACGTTTTTTTTACTTGCTGTGGCCCATGCAGTACAAGGAAGTCCCTCAGGCTACTGCTCAAGTGGGTCCACAGTCCTGGATCATCTAGACTTAAGGAACTAAACTCAGCAGCAGCTGTTCCTTGCACTTCCACCACACTCTTCTCTGATCTACACTTTTCTTCAGGAATGTGCATGGTTACATCCATTTGAGATGGAGATATGGATGCTGCAGTAGCTGCCAGGTCACCTACACTCTGACTAACTGGAAGATCAGGCATGTCCTCACCACTCACATCCTCACTGGGGCTGGAAGGCTCACCGTGAACATTTCTGTCAATGTATCTCAGGAGAGTTCCTTCCTGCTTAGATAGAAAAGCTTCCTTTGCTTTCTTTCTTTTTCTGAAAGCTGCTCCAGAGGGGCGTTTTCTTCTTTCACTCATGACTGCTGTTCTGTGCCAGCTATAGTGGCTCTCAACACACAATTGAAGGGGACAAATAAGCAGGCTGGTAGCAGAGCCTGAGTGAGGGAAGATATCAGCATCTTAAGGCCTAACTGGCTCCTACTACTTCAGTTGACTGCTGTTCTCCTCAAGTGGGTTCAGGGAAGCAGCAGGAAACAGAAAGCTCCCTGAAAAGCTGGTGTTAATCAGTCCAGGCTCCTGGGGGTGCTAGAGAGGTACATAAGAGGCTCCTCCTCCTCTCTCTCCCTGCAGCTCCTGCTGCTTTCTGTTATTCCCTCTCACCTTTTCTCCTGCCTGCCTGTTATGTCTCTTGTGCCCTCCTTCCTCCAGCACAGCGCTCCACCATCTCTGTGCATCTAGAGCAGAGAGAATACATATGCACCAGCAGCAGACACAATTTTCTACACTCTGGGTCCTATTGGTGCCCCCCACCCTCCAGTCTGGCTCCTGAGGTGGCTGTCTCAGTTCGCCTCATGGTAAGGCCAGCCCTGTGTTCACCTGAACCAGAAAAGCTGTTTGTGAAACAGTCTCCCTATACTTGAGTAGGTATTCAACTCAAAACAGCTGCCAGAGTCCAGGATGTGGGTGGCTGTGCCTAGTGATTGGAGCAGGAGTCAGTAGCGATGAATCAGACCTGAGGGTCAGAACCAGTGTCAGAGTCCAGATGCCGAAGTCAGCAGTCAGGAATCAGAGCGAAGGGTCAGAGCCAACCACAGAAGTAATCAATCAAGGCCAAGGGTCAGGGGCAAGGCAGGAGCAGGATCAGGACTGAGAACAAGGAGCCATGAGAGCTATTACACCCTTAGGCAAATGCCTTGAAGAACCACCAAATTTCTGCCGATTGGCTTTAAAGCTGGTCTGCTGACGCAGTCAGGTGGTGTAGCCAATCAGGCAGACTACTGAAGGCCAGCAGCACTCATTAGGTTGCCTGGAGACAGACTCTGCTACATGTCCTGATTCCTGACAATGGCGACCTGGGCTTTAAATTCCAGAGAGTAAAACAAAACAGACTTTCACTGCCTCATTCACAAAGGTGTGGTCTGAGTTAGGCTCCTGACCAGGCCAGGCTTCTTGGATTATGACAGGGGAGCTCCTTCCTTCCCAGTCTCACCTAGGGTTGCTTCTTCTGATGTACAAAAACATAGGCCATCCAAGATGAGCCTGAGCCCATAGAACTGGCCAGTAGATGCTGTATACTGAGCACCTTTATTGCTTTCGCAGGATAGCCACCACAAAGAAAGGACAATCTTAGGAAAACCTGGACAGGTTGTAACCCTAGTCTCAGCTTCACCCCAGAACTGTCTTCTGAAGGCAGCAGCCAGCCCTTTTTACCTTGGCTATTGGGCCTTTATTGATTTCTGTGGGCTCATGGACCTTCTAGCCACTGGAGAACAAATTCTTATTGCTTCTGCTGGCAGCTGATTCTGGGTGGCCTCTCTAGGCAGCTCTTGGGAGGTCTAAATTCACTACTTCCTGCTCCCAAAAAAGGATACCATCATCAGGTGGAGTGCATCCAGGTAGTGGGACCTCCAGCATGGGACATAAGACACCTGGTACACCCATCACACAGCCAGTTTTTCAAAGTTCTGTACTACACTTGCAACGATTTTGCTCATATTGGGTTTATCTGTGCCTTGAAGCCACAGAATGTGTTAATGGGCAGAGTAGTGAAATACTGCTGCATTATGATTTTCTAGGCCATTGTACAATGCCTGCAGGAATATAGGGTGTTTGTGTCTGTGTGGTATACTGTGCACTCCACCCTGTGCTGGGCCAGCTCTCTCCCTCATCTAGAGAATCTAGCACATGATGCAGTGCTAGTCTCACGTAGGCCTTGTGCAACCAACTCCCAGCCCAAGGACTATATCTGTACCTAGCTTCTGCACAGAGCAGGACTGAGGAAGTTTAGCATGTAGCATCATGAACCCTGTCAGTGCCAGGCACCATTGAGCCCATCATCACGTTGTCTGTCATGTATACTGTGCAGCTGGCATCTTACCAGAAGTATGGCTACTTAGTTGTTCGTGTTACAAATCTCACACACAAACAGTGAGTCAGGATTTATTGGGCTTTGCCTTTCTGAATTTCAATGCAGTTGAGGTTCCATTTTGGCCTTATGCAAGCATGGCTGCAAGTATTAACAAATCCTGCTGCAGCTAAAGAAAATGGGTGAATGGAGCACATGTTGGGGAAGGGTGTTGTACCTCCTACCATCTCTGTTCTGCCTATAGCTTAACTTGTAGCTGCTTGGGAAACATTGGCTGCAGGTGAGGTTCACTGGCCTGCAATATGCAGGAGATCAGACTACATGATCATGATGGTCCCTTCTGACCTTAAAGTCTATGAGAGTCCTGCTGTCACTTCAGTCCATTAGGAGCATTCACCTGTTGGACCAACCAAATGTAGAATGCGGTGTCATTTATGAGCCATGGGAAGGGTAAGTGCAAAGGACGGAATGTCATAGGCTATGAAAGAATTTATCAGAGAATATATTCCAAGTTATATCGTGATACTATTGATTAACACTGATACTTGTTAGCTTTAGTATCATTTTATAGACATAATTAGGTTATTATTAATGAAGCTTAGCATTGCTAATTGTAATAACCGTGTGCTAAAACCTCTTGTGATGGACAGTTGACTGAACACACTCAATTTACATTATGGGCTAGAGTCCCTGCTGGTGTAAATTGGTGTAGCACCATTGAGGACAATAGAGCTCTACCAGTTTACACCAGCTGAGGCTCTGGCTCTATGTCTGCAGACAATCTATATTGAGCATTGATAGAATTAATTTTTATGGCAGCTGTAAGACTAAGAGCCAGTATGATGGTACTTTGTTTATTTCTGTGCTTTTAGGCAAGCAGTTCTTATTGACAATCTATAAACCCTGCCATTATGGGCCATTTTAAGGTCCATTGAATGGGAAAACTCTTTTTCAGCAGAACAGAAACCTATTTTGTTACAACCTCCACCCTGCCCTCCTCACCCCCTGTATTTGAAAATATACGTCCATTTCCTTACTATGGACCTGAGCCTGCAATTGGTAGCATGCAGGTAGGGTGTTCTGCCTGTGTGGATGTCTGTGGGCCTCTTCGTAGGCTTGTCAGTCATTCTATACCCTATCAATTGCAATACTAGGGCCTATATTCCTGGCCCACAGCTTCTACGCACTCCAATTTATGACACATCTTCTAAAGTAGCATTTTTATTTCATTTGAGTAGATGTTTTATATATAGCTTCTGAAAGAGTGTGTGTGTGTGTGTGTATACTTCACACATACATACAGTATAAACATCCAATGCCTTAAATTGTATAGATGTTGACATTCTTTAGCTGCCTGGTACCCTAGAATTATTTACAGATTATCAGGTAATCTGAACTTCCTAGTAGCTACAGAATCATGCATCAATGTCTTGTCCTCAGACCCAGAAAGGAGAGCCTGGTGTGATAACAGTATTTATTTTTTGAACATCATTATTAGTGCCATAGCATAGTAGCAAAAGAAGCAAATTAAATTTAATAAAGTAAGGAAATAATATTGAATTTTAAAAATAGATGACTTTGAATTGTATCATGTACTTTTCTTTTCTCTCTGGCTGATCATCTTTCTTCTAAGCCCACCCTACATTGAATGAATGGCACAGACCTGTTGTGCAGATAGAGAGGCCGTGGCATGCAAGGGTAAACAGATGCCCCGGTTTTATAGGGACAGTCACGATTTTTGGGTCTTTTTCTTATATAGGCTCCTATTACCCCCCCCCACCCCCTGTCCCGATTTTTCACACTTGCTGTCTGGTCACCCTAGTGGCATGCATACAATACTACTGGGCATATTTGGCACAATTATGCTTCAGCCTTTTGGTGTTAGGTAACCAACTAGTAACCAGGTTTTTGGGGGGCGGTAGAAACCTATAGTTACTTTGTACAGAAGAAGGTGTGAACAGTGTTCATGGACTTTCACAATAGCTTAACTCGTGTGTTTCCATTATAGGCTCAGTTCTCTGAACCAGAGTTACTAAATCTATTCTCTCCTGCAAACCAACCAACACAAAGCCGTCATCCTTCACTACAAGAGACTTGACCCTGAACTTTAGAGAACTCCGTCCATTAGCTGACATATTATTTGGACTGAAAATAGGTGGGCAGTGTAGGTGGTAACACCTGCTACTAATTCTTTACTCCTTGATAGCACCAAAACAATCTGCTGGTCTTGGCTCTTTAATAGCAGAGGAAGAGGAAGGGATAGGGATCTAATATCTCCAGTGTTTGTATGCAAGACATCATTGGTTTTCTTGAGTAGGAGCCAGCACTGATGCACTGCTGTTCTGGGGGGAAGTGTTCTTTTGATGAATGGTACCCCCCACTGACTTTGGAACACAGGCTTTACCATATTAGGAAGATCAATAAGACTGTCAGGTCCACTGTTAGTGTTCTGCCTCTGGCAGTGGACAAAACCTGATATTTCATATGTCAGAGGAAGAATAATGCATATGCAGTACAAAAAATGGTTAGAGGGCTGGAGAGATTGTAGTAGAAACAATGATTGTAAGAGTATATTATATATATTTAAACTTGGCTAAGTAATGTCTAAACGGGGACATGACAATACTTGCAGGGTGTAAAACACCAGGGAAGAAGAGGAATTCTGTGGCATAATAATAAAATTAAGAAAGAGAAAAATTAGGCATAATTCCAGGAAAAAAAGAAGCAGCTTGTTAGTGCTAACTGGTATCCTGTGGAATGGCTCATAGTCAAGTTGGAAGAGCCTGGATCCAGTTCTCATCAATATCCTCATAAATTATGTAGATAATGGCATAGAGAGTACACTTATAAAGTTTGAGAAGGGTACCAAGCTTGGAGGGTTGAGAGTACTTTGGAGGATAGGATTAAAATGCAAAATGATCTGGACAAACTGCAGAAATGGTCTGAAGTAAATAGGATGAAATTCAATGAGGAGAAATGCAAAGTACTCCACTTAGGAAGGAACAATCAATTGTACACATATGAAATGACGGCCTAGAATGGAGTACTGTGGAAAGGGATCTGGGGGTTTTAGTGGATTACATGATATGATTCAACAATGTAACAAAAAGTTGCAAAAAAGGTGAACATCATCCTGGGATGTATTAGCAGGAGTGTTGTAAGCAAGGCATAAGAAGTAATTCTTCCACTCTGCTCCACGCTGATAAGGCCTCAGTGCAGAGGTGAAAGTAAGTAAGCCGTGTGCCCTGCTGGACTGGACCGGCTTCTCCGGTGGTTATTTAAAGGACCCATGGCTCCAGCCGCTGCAGGGAGCCCCGGACTCTTTAAAGCACCACCTGAACCCTGCTGCTAGCTCCAGCGGCGCTTTAAAGGGCCCGGGGCTCCCCTCAGCGGCCGGAGCCTCTGGCACTTTAAATCACTGATGGAGCCCTGGGACTCCAGCAGCCAGGCTCGGGCGGGGATTTAAAGGGCCGGGGGCTCCTGCAGGGAGACCTTGGCCCTTTAAATTGCCCCCAGAGCCCTGCCGCCATTACCTTGGGGCAGCAGCAGCAGGGCTCCTGCAGCGATTTAAAGGGTCCAGGTCTCCATGGCAGCCGGAGCCCCGGGCCCTTTAATTTGCCCCTCAGCCTCGGGGCTCCCAGCTGCCTCTGCAGTTGGTAGCTCTGGAGTGATTTAAAGGCCCTGGGGCTCCCAGCCACAGCCGGAGCCCCAGGGCCTTTAAATCTTGAAAGGCTCCGCCTCTTCCGGCTGAGGCCACGACTCTTCTGGTTGAGGCTACACCCCTGCTCAGGACTCCGGCGTACCGGTAAGACCTTTAAATTACTTTCATCCCTCCTCAGCTGGAGCATTTTGTCCAGTTCTGGGTGTCACATTTCAGGAAAGACGTGGACAAATTGGAGAAAGTCCAGAGGAGAGTAATGAAAATGTTCAAAGGTCTACAAAACATAACCTATGAGGGAAGATTGAAAAAAATGTGTTTGTTTAGTCTGGAGAAGAGAAGACTCACAGGGGACATGCTAACAGTTTTCATGTACATAAAAGGTTTTTACAAGGAGGATGTAGAAAAATTGTTCTTGTTAACCTCTGGGGATAGGACAAGAAGCAATGAGCTTAAAGTGCAGCACGGGGAGTTTAGGTTGGACATTAGGAAAAACTTCTTAACTGTCAGGGTAGTTAAGCACTGAAATAAATTGTTAGGGAGGTTGTGGAATCTCCATCATTGGAGGTTTATAAGAGTAGGTTAGATAAACATCTGTGGGATGGTCTGGATAATACTTAGTCCTGCCTTGAGTGAAGGGGACTGGACTAGATGACCTCTTGAGGTTCCTCCCAGCCCTACATTTCTATAATTCTATAAGCTCTGAGGTTTGTGGAAGTGCCATCTCTTGACACACTAGAAATGAGTTAAGTATAGCCCTTAGTAGATGAAAAATAGGAACAACCCTTAGTAGTAAGATGGACAGAATGAATTAATCCATTATCTTTTATGATTCAACAGTAGCCATGTGTGTTTTTTGTGGAGAAAGGGTAGGGGATTCTTCCTGAACTTTTTTTCACTTTAAACATCATATTTGATTGTAGCTATCTTAGCATTTATATCTACAAATATTATGGGTTTCTCCTTCTTTATAGAGAGTGGGTACTTCCTCAGCCCACTCCAAACCAATCTTGCCCTGCTGGGTCTGATTTGATAAAGTCTCAAACAGCGACTTCTGGGGTCTGGTTTCATATCAATACAAAATACCTCAAACAGGATGTTTGGGATCTCTCAGGATTCCTTCTTGCCAAGTCAGTCAATTCCAAACTCTTAAGTCTTACCGCAGGCTTCCCCATTGAGAGGTTCCTAAGCAGCTCCTGCTACTCGTCAACTAGGAATCATTGCTGGTCTTTCCTCAGGCCACAAGTCCAGGACAGGACACTCCTGCCTATTGAGAATAAGTTGCCACTGATATCTTCCAGAAGGGCTGGCTCTGAGTCAACCAAGTCTGTGCTCTCAGTTCTCCAAATACTACAGTTTAGGAGGGGAACCAGGCAGAGGTCAGAGTTGGGTGCTGAACCCCTTAATAGCCCAAGCTCAAACTGTGACAGGGACACAAAACTGTCCAGTCATTTTTAAAATCCAGCTTTCAACTTTAGCTCCCTGACTTTCTATAGCAAAGACTGTCCCAAAGGCTGAATATCTGCTGTGTGAAAAAATTAGTCAATTTAGTTGTTTTAAATCTACCGGTCCTTAAATTTATGGAACAATCCCCTTGTTCATGTATTATATATAAAAAAATAAGTACAAGACCCCATTAGTGGTGGAACTGCTAGTAGAGATACCCTACTAACTCAAGTTTGGATAATAAAACCAAAGACATTTTATATTATATTAGAAGACTAACACAATACCTGGATGTATAAAGAGAGGACTTTTAAGAAAGAGAAAGGAGATGATATTGTCTCTGAATCTGGCATTGGTGAGCCCAACTGGAATACATATTCTGGTGTTGATATTTAAAAAAAAAACGATTGGACATGATTCGGAAAAGAGCTACAAGAATGATTTGTAGTCTGGAAAACATGCCTCACAATGAGACTCTAAAGGACCTTAATATCATTTATATGGGAGAAGATTAAGAGGCAACTCAATCATGGTCTTTAATTATTTAAATGGAGAAAAGACATCGGTCACTAGAGGTCTCTTTAATCTAGCTGACAAGGGCATTACGAAATCCAAGGGCTTGAAGTTGAAATCAGCAAAGTTCAAACTGTAAATAAAATATAAGTTAACACTAAAAGTCATTAATCATTGTAACAGATTATTAAGAGATTTTGTAAATTCTTTATCAGTTGGTGTCTTTAAATCAGGCTTGTCTGTCTTTCTAACTAACATGCTCTTGCTCAACCACAAGTTGTTGTTATAGATGTAGGAATCATTGGATGACATTCCATGGTCTGTGTTATGAGGGAAGTCATGATAATCATACTAGATTATCATAAAGATCTCTTCCAGCCAAAAAATCGATGACACTGAAAATTCAAGGAGAAGTTGCCAACTATCTCTTATAATGTTTTCCCCTTTTTCATTATTCTCCATGTGTTTGAAACTCAGTTTTGATACAGACCATTAACCAGACAGTAAGTTTGTAAGAAAAGATTCCAGAAAGATATAAAATATATTTTATCTGAATATTTAATTACAAGCTTGCATTGTAATCTTGCTGTCAAAGCAGCTTTATCTCGATGATACGTCCAAGTGCTATAACTGAGGTAGCTTTTTTTGATGTGTTGAAATGAAAGCACCCAATATACCGATACATCAAAGAATATGTAATACGTTTTCTTCCACATTCTTCTTCATTAAGTTATTGATTAAATCAGGTTAATATATAATCATCTCTGTCCAAGCACAACAAGATGGTATGTAGGATTTGGGTATTCAGTTATTCAATAGGTAGGGCTTACTTCTGTAAGACAAAAAATGTTTTGTTAATTTATTTTGGTATTAACTTAAAGGGAACAAAATCCATTTCAATAGTGCAGGAGCAGTTGTGATTTGTGATGGTACGTGTTGTCACAGCCTTATGTCTGCTTCAGAAGAGAGTACATTTGTGGGAGACAATCTTTGAAAAAGTGAAAAAAGGGTTAAAGTGATTTCTAAACTATGGTCCATGGACCACTGGTGCTGTGCACTCTTTGCTGATGGAGAAGTTTGTGACTCCAAATAATTTGGCAAATAGAAAATAAAGTGCTATTTATCACATGACTTATCCCAGCCATTCTAATTAGTTAGCCATTTGCATTGCATTTTGTATTACAGCCCACAATCTTTATTGCATTTTGGATTTTTTGTATTATGAAAATATAAGTCATCTCTTTATTTAGCTGGGACCTTCTGTAGGGTTTTTCAAACACTCTGAAATGAATTTGTGCTTTTACATGATATCATTTCAAAAGGGGAGGGGGAACCCATAATTGACATATCCATCCAAGTGACAATCCTTTTACCCTAAAAAGCAGCCCATATGTTATATCACTGTAGTAGCCACAAACCAGACCGTGACTTTACTCTGAAGCAAAAAACAAAGCAAGACAAAACCAAAACAAAAGCTCTTCATAAAGGCAAAGCTACTGCAGACATTGAGAAATAAAAATAGTCCCTTGATTAGATTTTGAGGACAACATGTCCTTTTGCTAATATCTCTCTGCTGCATCTTAATTGGTAAGTAAATGAATAAAAGATGTGTTTATTACTGCTTAATTGACTTGTTTGCTTTCATTTCTATCACTGATTTATTTTGGAATGGGGAATGGGTGCCTGTTGCATATGGTCTTTGAATTTGTTTAGCTTCATCTTTATATAAGAAAGTGCACTATGTTGCCAAGAATCTGATCTGCTTGAAGAATATGTTTCAAAATCAGGGTCAAAAGTGCCAGAAACTTCAGCAAGATCTCTGCTTGGCCAAATGGAGTCTGACAGTGTCTTTCTAATGCCTTTAAAGTAGTGAGCTAAAGTAGACAGGCGGATTATTGTGCAAAAGCAATTGTGCTTTTAAAAATGATATTTTAATTTCCTTTACAAAGTGCTAACAAAAAAACTGAGTTTATATTGAACTTTGTATAATTCTGAATTTATATTCAGTGCCTAACAAAATCAAGTTGCTCTGGAATTATGGTCACATCACAGGCTGAACAAAAGCAATAGAAACTGGTGCATCCTAAGTAGCTTATTTATTTCTTCTCCAGATGACAATTTTGTTATGGAGTATTCCCTCCGTTTCTAATAAATAATACTCGTTGCTTGTTCTATGTATATAATCCATGACAGAGTATCCCAAGCAAAGCTTGTTGTAATACATTGCCCCCAGCTAGGCAACAGAGCGATGTACTTTGCAAATGAAAACATTTGTCTGAATGATGCATTTCTGAATGAGAATTGTTTTGTTTTACAGAGAGTTTGGCCGCTGGAAAGTAAACAATCTAGCTGTCGAAAGAAGAAATTTCCTTGGCTCCCCACTGCCTCTCGCACCTGAATTCTTTCGCAACATAAGACTACTAGGACGTCGCCCAACCCTTCAGCAAATCACAGAGAACCTTATCAAGAAATATGGGACACATTTCCTACTGTCAGCTACCTTGGGAGGTATGGTCAGTGATACGAAAAAACTTCAGTATGCATACAACTCCATTATGAAAATAACCACAGTCAGAGTGGGTATAAATTGCTACTTTTATGTTATCAATACCATTAATATTAAATCCTTCATTGAACTTTTCTAGCTGAGAACATAGGGCCTGACTGATCCCTGAAGGTCTGGGTCTCTGTCTTGTATGGAAGAGAGGGGCTCAGCTACCTCTGCAACATCACTTTCTCCTTGCCTTGGATTCAGAGTGGGGTCTCACTGGGTTCAAAGACCCATGCAAGGGAGGAATTAGGCAGTATGCTCTCCATGGGAGGAAGAGGTAGGAGAATGGTGAGACCAAGGAGATGTTCATTGTTCCTTCCCTTTCTCTGAGAGATTCTCTGGGAAGATAATACAGCCTATGCTGTATTGCCATTTCACAGACCCCACTGTGTGGTTGGGAAACTCCTTTCCTTAAAGACAGACATCCTGTGGTGCAGCCACTGACTGCAGAAACCCTCGCTGTACTGTTGCAAATCGGTGGATGGGGCACCAGGGACACAGAACCACTGTAAAAGCACAGGGCCTACAAGCAGATGTATCTGTGGACTGGCCTTTATTCTAATAGGGAGGGAGCCTTTCAATGGAACATTTGGGGAGAAACTCTAAAAAGAGAAATTTATGAAGAATTTCTTTTCTCTAGTCCCCTCCCATCACTTTTCCTGTGGTGGGGTCCAGTTGGATCCATAATTTCTTTCATGACAAATGGGAAGTGATGCCTGAACAAAAGATTTTGAAAATATTATGAATGCGACAAGCCCGTAACCCAAGCTTGAATGTAGGGTGCTTCATCTTGGGGTATAATTATAAACTAATGTTCTCTAGAATTATTATAAATCAAAAGAGACAAATACACTAACCATGGCCCACACTTGAATAGTCAATACTTAAACATCATTTTGCTCACCTTATGTTGGATCAACCACTACAAAACCATTTTATTTCAACATTTTTAAACATTTTTGCAGAAATTCAAAGGCGTGACATTTTGCATTTTTAGTCAAAAATAGTACTATTTTCAAGTGAATAACATGCACATTTCCAATTTTTCAGTTATGAAATTTGGAAATTGGACAAAAACAGTTGGCCTACAAAACAATGAAGTTCATAGGCCCAATTCCTCATTGCATCCATGCTGAGCTCAGTTATGATACTGGCTCGGTTATGATACTTTGATTCCTGGAAAGATACTAGACCAAATTATTAAACAATAAGTTTGTAAGCACCTAAAGGATACTAGGAATATAAGGAATAGCCAACATAAATTTGTCAAGAACAAATCATGTCAAACCAACCTAATTTCCTTCTTTGACAGGGTAATTGGCCTACTGGCTAGTGGGGAAGCTGTAGACGTGTTATACCCTGATTTAATAAGACCTTTAAAAACAGTCCCACATAACAGTCTCATAAGCAAACTAGGGAAATGTGGTCTAGATGAAATTACTGTAAGGTGGATGCACAACTGGTTGAAAAACTTTACTCAGCGTAATTATCACTGTTCATTGTCAAACTTGGAGGGTGTATCTAATGGGATTGCACAGGGGTCAGTCCTGGGTTTGGTACTACAGTACTCAATATTTTAATTGGTGTCTTGGATAGTGGAGTGGAGAGTATGCTTATAAAATTTGCAGATAACGCCAAGCTTGGAGGGTATGCACATCCATTGGAGGACAGGATTAGAGTTTAAAATGACCTTGACTCATTGGAGAATTGGTCTGAATTCAACAAGATGAAACTCAATAAAGAGAAGTGCAAAGTACTTCATCTAGGAAGGAAAAATGAAATATACAACTACAAAAATGGGGAATAATTGCTTAGGAGGTAGTACTTCTGGAGGATACTTCTGTGGTTTATAGTGGATAACAATTGAATGAGTCAACAATGTGATGCAGTCGCAAAAAAAGGCTATCATCGTTCTGGGGTGTATTAACAGCAGCGATGTATATAAGACATGGGAGATAATTGTCCTGCTCTGCTGGCACGAGTGAGGCCTCAGCTAGAGTAGTGTGTCCAGTTCTGGGTGCCACACTTTAGGAAAGGTGTGGATAGATTGCAGAGTCCAGAGGCAAACACCAGAAATGATAAAAAGGTTTAGAAAACCTGACCTATGAAGAAAGAGTAAAAAACCTGAGCATGTTTAGTCTTGCGAAAAGGAGCTTGATGTGGGACATGATAAGCATTCAAATATGTTGAAGACTGTGATAAATTGTTCTCCATGTCCACTGATGGTAGAACAGGAACTAATGGGTTTAATCTGCAGCAAGGTAGATTTAGGTGAGATATTAGAAAACACTTTAAGGGTATTTAAGCACTGGAATAGGCTTGCAACGGAGGCTGCGGAATCCCCATCATCGGAGATTTTTAAGCACACATTGGACAAACAATTGCCAGGGATTGTCTTGGTTTACTTGGTCCTGCCTCAGCTCAGAGTGCTGGACTTGATGACCTCTCAAGGTCCTTTCCACACCTTGATTTCTATTATTGTGTTCTGGGACAGGTCTTTGAAAAGAAAAAAAAAATTGGTATCCAAGGGAGGAGAAAAAGCCAACATGTTGCCCCAACGTATGTTTCATGGGGACCATAATTGACTCTCCATTCACAAGACACTTCTTCCTTCACTGCAGGCAATTGTGGTGATGGGAGAGAACAGATCCCCCAGGCCCACCCTGGCTAAGACACTGGGGGTTCTGCCTAGGGTGACCAGATCGCAAGAGTGAAATATCAGGACACATTAGGCGGGGGTGGGGAGCAAGACAGCCACAGGTGCACTGCCCCGACTGGAGACATGAGAGGGGGCGCACAGCCCTAGGAAGATGCAAGAGGGGTGTACGGCCCCTGCTGCAGCCCATGCCATAAGCCATGGGAGCAAGGTCTCATGGCCCCAGCTCCAGGCCCCAACAGAAGCCATGGGGACAGGGGCACAGGATCCTGGTTGCAAAGTCAGACCCAGTTGCAGGGCGGGAGAATGAAGGGTCCCAGTTCTAGCCCTGGCTCCAGCTCCAGCCACAGTCACAGAGGGGAGGCCCACAGTCCTGCCTTCAGCCCCAACTTCAGCCCCTGACAGCTGAAGCAAACTAAGTCACAGAGGTCTGGAATCAGTGAGTGTCATGATCCCCCTGACTAAATTATAGACTTAGTTGTAATCCATATTTAAACATACAGATTTATTTGTACACTAAACAAACAACAGGGGTAAAGGGCAAAGTTTTTTATTCAGTCAGTAAATCAACTTCACAATTTGCATACCTCTCAGACGTGCCAGAAGTCTAGTACTTCTTGGATGACTTTGCCATAGTCATGATTTGCTTTTGGGCAATCACAAAGCTGTAGAAGTCCTTGCAACTCATCCAGAAATTCATTTTGACAAGGGTTTCACTCCGCACCAAGTCTATGCTGCTTCGATTCCGGACATCAGTCCATGAATCTTTCATGATTGAAAATACACACTCTGTGTATGCATTGCTTACTGGTATACTGAGCACGTATCACACCAGCTTTGTCATGTTCAGGAATTCAGTGCTACCGTCCTTGTTTCTCAGCACTTGAGACCAGAATTCCCCAGCTGAGTATTTTCCAGGCTCCAACTTGGAGTTGATGTCTTTGATGATTCAGTACTCATCATAGAGATAATCAAGATCCACTGTTTTCTGGAAGTTTACAGCTGTCATGGCCGCAGACAGATCCTTGTACTCGAATGCCCTATTAACTTTGATGTTCGAGCACTGGGTATTGAACAAGTAGCCAGTTGTTGAAAAATCAAACCATTTCTCCAAATATAGGATCAACACATCGTAAAATTTCATGAAGTCTTTCTGGAGACATGCAGCAGTGACAGGCAGCATCTCAGTTAATGCTTTTTCAACTTTGGAGCCAAAGAATTTGTCATTCTTCCGTTGCTGAAGTTTAATTCTCAGAGTATTCATTATGGCATACACTTAACATGCTGTCATACTCTCATTTTCCAAACAGAGCACAGTATCATTGAAGATTTTCAGGACATTCTGGAGGAAAAACAGATGCACATCAACTTTGCTAGGCCCCTCACCTTGTTCACTGTTTTCCATGACCGAGAACAGCATCCATAGAGATTTTGGGCACTTGTCACTGCCCAGGGAAACAAAGTAGCATTTAACAGCCTGCCACATATTTACAAGCCTGTTTACAGCTGGGAAAAGACTCAACCAGCGTGTCAGAATGTAGTGCAGTAAGTGGCATACTCCATATCCACGAAGTCAAACATATCCTTCAGTGCTGCTACTCTCTTAGCAGAACTGCTGAAATGATTGAACGTCTTAATCACCGGAGTCTGAATGTCAACTTTTAGGGTATTGCTAGCATGTTTCACTACGTTGTGCACAACATGGGCAGGGCAGTTTGCAGGGAAGCTATTTTTGTTTTGTCTTTTTAAATTCTGGTACACTGATTGTCACTTTCCATAATTCATGTTTGCATTATCAGCACAGTAGGAAGACACTTTGTTTAGGTCTAGTTTGTGTGTCACAAGTTTTTCAAGTAATGTGTTCCTTATTGCCTCTGCAGTCTCTTCCCTTTGCTCATAGAAGTCTAACAGTTTATCATGGACCCCATGTTCAGGTGTCCAGTATCTCAGCGATAAGGGGAAAGTTTTCACATTGCCCTTGTTAGATGCATCTGTGGCAACTGAGAAATAGGGACCGTCTGGCTTGCTAAGGTCTTTTAAAAATTCTGTTGAGAACAGCACATTTTTGATCAATGCCTCCACTTTAGTCCGGCCACAGCTGAAATGCTTCACAATCGTTGAATCTGGATACAAGGTAGGCGCAAGTTTAAGTTCACAGTCACACGAGCGATAGTTGATGAACTACTGTGTGGTAAACTTGAAATTAGTTCAGCAGTGATAACCTTGTTACTGAAGGATTCATTTGGCCTGCTGAAAAAATGTGAGACCAGGGTATTGCTCTTGTGAGTCTTGGTGTTTTGTTCATGATTTTTTGAATTAGCATGATGCTTAACATCAGACTCACCGCCATGGCAAATGCTAAATTCCTTCCTGCATGCTTTACAAAAGGTTTTTGAATCACACTCGAAGGATTTCTGAATCCCGGTGTAAGTGGGTTTCCCATTCTGTCCTGTATCTGCACTGTCTTTTTTGTTTTTTGGTATTGCCGTTGCCATTTCAGGTGGGGTTTTCGGCTGAAGACCGTTAGCTAGATAGCTAGTCACTGAAAAGAACTGTGTAGTCTCTGTGCTTCTTATGTGTTATTACGTGCCCACTATAGTTTGTCCTACATTATGCACTGTGTTTCAGAATTGTAAACTACATATCCCTACTGTAAATTGTGTTACACCTGAAAACAACCTGAAAAAACAAATTTGCCAGTAGATAACAGCACAATTGGGTTTAATGGGACATTCCCAATCGACTAATTTTCTATTTCACTACCACATTTTAATTTTCACCTGAATATCAAGACAAATGGTGTCCCAATTGTACATCGGGTGGGAGGGATAGCTCAGTGGTTTGAGCATTGGCCTGCTAAACCCAGGGTTGTGAGTTCAATCCTTGAGGGGCCATTTAGGGATTGGGGCAAACATTGGGGATTGGTCCTGCTTTGAGCAGGGGGTTGCACTAGATGACCTCCTGAGGTCCCTTCCAACCCTGATATTCTATGACCAAGCAGATGTATGCTGCCAGGTACAATCCCTGCTTGCCAATGTGGGTAAGCGAACTGGGCAGCAGTTTAGCAGTGCTCAACCCCGGCCTGCCCTGGGTGGAATCAGCATGTGCAGAGGCAGGTGTCTTCTTTTCATGGCTCTGCCATGAGCTAGGTGGACCGGTCTGCACACACTCTGCTGGGGGGAGGATGCAACTATTACCTCTGTGGGGCACATGCCCCTGCTTTCCCCATGCAAAAATAGGTAGTGAAAGAAAAGCTTTGAAATGACAACTCTCTGATTCTAGCAGCCTCCTCCATCGAGCAGAGAGCCGCATCTCATTTCAGAGCTGGCAGTTCTAGCCCTTCCGCTGCAGTCCACGCAGCCGGCTGCAGGGGACTCCGTGCCTGGCTCTGCAAGCCATGTCTCCCTGCAAGCTGACCTGCCCAGTCCTTCTCAGGGGCACCCCAAGTGCAAAGTGGTTCCACTCCAGGACTGTCACTCAGCCCTGGGTACTGAGAGTCATTGGAACACTCCAGCCCTGGAGCTGGGCTGGAGAGGAGGTCAGCTGCCACCCGGGCTCAATTGGTTGGGGTGGGTTTTCCTCTGTTGTCGCTGCAGAGTGAGTTTCCCAGGTGGCATAACTTTCTGGGGGTGCTGCTCCTGCCCCTTAAAATAAATGGGTGATTTCAGTTCACTTTGGATAGGTTGGATACCAAAGCTTCTTCTCCAACAGCGGGTTTGGGTATAGTGCAGTGCTAAGCCTGGTCACAAAGAACTGCATTGAAGTGTGACTTTTGTTCCCAGCCTCAAGGAAAGGGCAGTCTTTTCAGTACTGGGTTTACAATGGTGACTCAGTAGCGCCAGGCCCACACTCGGAAGGGGCCCTGGCATGGCCTGCTCCGTTTGTGCTGTGCCCCCAGATCCCACCAAGCCTGCTGGCTCCACCCCAAGTTTACACTGCTTCGATACCAGACATCAGTTGATGCATCTTTCATGATAGAAAATACACACTCTGTGTACGCATTGCTTACTGGTATACTGAGCACGTATGACACCAGCTTTGTCATGTTCAGGAATTCACACCGCAGGCTCCTGCCAGTGGCCACTTCCCTAGTTGGAGGCAGGAGCTGCCCCACGTAAGTGCAGCCAGCCCGGGACCCCAGGTATGTGTGGTCCCGGACTGCAAACCAAAATATCCGGACAAAGGGCATCCCGACTGATGTACGGTTGGGATGCAGGACAAATAACTTAAAATCGGGACTGTCCCGATATTATTGGGACGTGTGGTCACCCTAGTTCTGCCTAAGTTCTCTGCTCTGTGCCATCCTTCTATCTCAGGAAGGCTGCTCCACAATATTTAGTCATTAAACAGAATGACATTTTGTTGTGACTATTAGACTCCCTACTACAACTCATTCAAATATTGGGCCCAATTATAGTAGCTGAAAGATGCAGCATCAACAGAAGGCAGTCCATCAACAAATGGATTTCCAGCTAGGAAACATTTTTAAGCTACTTTGACTGCTGTATATTCCACGTATTATTGCTCCATCTACCTGAGAATCAGGCTACAGTTAGTCTGTTAAACTAAAATTTTCAAAATGGGCCAGATATGTAACAATAATGGAAGCTGTGTACCCACATCCCTATGTCATGTTTTGGAAACTGACAGTTCAGTGTGTAACTAGGATCCAGTTTCACAATAGATTGAAGAACTCTAGGATAGGGGCTGTTGGGTGGGGGTGGGGGTTGGTTGGGTCCAAGTCCAGCTGCATTGCTCAGTGGTGAGAGTCTGTGTGGCTAGCAGTAGGGGAACCCAGGACCTCCCTACTCCACCAGGTTCCAACCCAGGGCCGTGTGACTAGCAGGTTGGATATATGGCCCGTAGGGTGGATGCCACTAAGCCTGCTCCCTGGGTCACCTCATATCATGGCCTCTATCCCTCCAAAGTCACAATAGAGGTTGGCTTGCAGACTCTTAGGTTCTCACTGGATGTGGGCTGGAGGCTCTTCTCCTTCAGTTGTTGCCCACCATTCCCGGTCTCCATGAGCTTTGGAAGCTCAGCAGCAGGGTCTGGTCCAGGCAGTGAGGAGCTCCTTTGGCCTCTCTGCAGGTGCTAACAGCATAGGACTACGCCCTTGCTCTGTCCACCATGACTGAGCAGGGTGGCTCCTTTTTAAGTTCTGCCTCCACTGTGAGGATGCCCAGCAGGTACAGCTGGGTAGGGCCTTCTGGGCCCAAAGCGCCTTGTTAACCCTTGGCTCCCCCATGTGGAGCTTATACACTCCATCATAGAGGCTTAGTGTTAAATACAGAGTATAAATTGTTCTGCATAAAAGAGAATTAGCACAGGATTACCCAACCAGACATTACAAAGTGAAATAACATTTTAGAGATGCAGTTTTATTCCTTGGTGGGTGATTATATTAAAGATAATTCCAGTGATTGAGTATTCTTCTTACAGGGCAATCTTGTCAGAAGCCCTTATTCACCTGAGGAATGGTTTTCTTTAATACATTTCATAACTGAATTCCAACTATATATTAATAAAATGACAGTAACCCTATTCTCCTTTGGCTGATATCTGAGTTCCATAACAACTGAAATGTGATCTTGGAAAAGAGCATTCCAGAAGTATGTTGAATTTCTGTGCCACCTTAATAATTTAAAACAAAACATTAAATTATATCATCATTTTAAGAAATAGCACTTCTGTGGCAAATACATCATAATTTAATTGAAATCTAAGCACAACTTGTACACGTGTTGATCAGCTATCTGTTACTGACACTTCATTTGATACAAGACTTCCAGGATTGCTGGTAATTTCCCATAGCAAAGTGTGAGCTCTCCAGGACAGGGACAGTACTTAGACACTAGAGGTGACATCCTGACTCCATTGAATGCAGTGGTAAAATGTCCATTGATGTAAATCAGGTTAGGAGGACCCTACATATTTGATAATTATTCAGAAAATATTATACAACACTAAAGTCCATATCCTGTAAATCCTCTTTGTGGGGGACCTTTGTTTCCTTCTATTGGAGTTCTATATCTGGAAGCTTTTCAGATTGGGGAAAAAGATAATTTTTTGAAAATGATTGTTCAACATTGGGTCATGTACTAAAATTCTGCTAATACAGAGTAAAAATGATAGGGCTTTATCCATCAGAAGTACTGAGCATCTGTATCCCACATGGACCACAAATAATTTGCTGCTGTTCAATGCCTTTTGAGGAGGAGACCTGTAACCGGGTGCTTGGAGGGCCGGGCACCCCTTGACCACCACCCCCATATTTCCCTGGTCAAGGTGCCTCAGTCTTCTAGGCAGTGGGGTCAGGGGATTCGGGCCCTCCCACTCCACCGAGTCCCAGCCCAGTGTCCTGCATGAGTTGAAACCTAAACAAGGGGCCCTCCCACTCTCAAATCTACCACTCTGGGCTACTTCCTATCACTGTCGCTTCAGTTGGGGGCATGTTCCCTATAGTCCCATTTGCTGGGGTAGTTGGGCCTCCCATAGTGCCCTCACATGTGTCTTGGACAGTATTCTGCCATGGTCCCAAGCTCCTTTGGGCAGGGCAGCCATACATTTGGTGAGGCTGAACCTCACATTGGCTCTGGGCTTCAATCACTCAGTTACCTCATTTGCCTTAGGCTCCTAGGTCTCCTCCGCAGTCTCCTTTGGCTGGGGAGACAGTACATACTCCCTGGTGGCTGCCTTAGCTGTTATGCTAGTGACCCTTACTCTCAGGGAGAGCAACAGTTAGCACCTGCCTCTTTGCCAGCCAGCCCTGAACTTAGCCAGGCTCTCTCCTTTTCTCCCCACTCTATGCCTGACATTGATTGCAAGTATAATGGGGAAAGGCTCACTGGGCCCAAAGACTCTTTTTAACTCCTGCCGTGCAGGTGGGCAGCTTCATCTTCATCTTAAACCTTGAAGCTGTGAGTTTGAAAGGCACTTGAAAATCCCAGCGTAATATACAAAACACTACCCAAAGGCAAATGAAGACTGTGGGAACCTTTCCATTGACTTTAGGGGACTTGGGCTTAGAGAGACAGACTCATTTTTCAGAGGTGATGAGTACACCTACATTTCCCATTGGCTCTGGCGCAGCGGGCGCTGAGTACATTTGAAAAATCAAACCATCTAAACGAAATTCAGGAAGTTAGTATTTTATAAGATTGTTGTCAAGTGACACCTAATATCATACACACAGTCCCCTTTTCTGTTGTTAGAATTCGTTTTGGGGTTAGAGTGTATGGGGAATCCTAAAACATGCACTTCCCTGCTTCATTAACATATAGCTGTAGTAGTCCCCACCCACATAATACCACTCTTACCTTTCCTTTAAGTATGCCTCTGAAAGGGCTATTGCTTTTATACTTTCTGATAAGAAAAGCCAAAGCCAAATATGCACATTTCTTTTTTTAATAGTGCTCCTGAACATTTGTATTCATGGGCATAAACAAAAACTTGGCAAATGACTGACCTTGCAGTAAGATTTGTGTGCCTCTGCGACCACTTGGCTTGCATGCATATCCCTTTTTGACCATAAAGAGAACACTTGCACATGGTTGTCTGTGAAATGTTCCCAACTCTTTATTCACAAACATAGAAATATACCTCTCCAGGGCATTCTAAAATGAGACCTCTGTGAAGTTATACAATATTTCATGTTGTTATAACATGGAAGACAGCATTTCTAGTTGCTCTTATTTCTTTTAGAAATTGTGGCTAAGTGGTTAAGGAAAGTCAAATATCTCATAATGGAAAGCAACACGGGCAACACTATAATGGCTAGAAGGACGTTGTGGTATATTACACTAACCCACCAGGCATCAGAGACATACAAAGGGTCACTCATGAGTTTCCCCGCCTGTCCCTGCATGGACCATCTGAATGTCCGGAACTTGTGAGGTAACCTCACACAGGTGTGTGAGTGGAGCCAAGTGTCCCCCTCCCCACTGTACCAGTCTGTGCAGTGGAATCTAGTTGCTCTCCAACTCCTGGGGCAACACAGTGCCTGAGTGTACGTTTACAATCCAGCTCCAAATTAGAAAAGTGGCAATGAGTGAATTGCCCCCTCAGTCCCTTCAGCATGACAATCTGCAAGAGGAGTCTAAAAGGATTTTTATTTTTAAATTTAATGTAGGCTTTGGCCTAGAAACTCTGAAAGGCCCAGGACATACAAAGATTCTCCTTTGAGCAGCACACAACGCAAAAGGTCACCACTTTATTTTATTCAGATTTCCATATTACTCTATATAAGTGCACAGTCGGTCTACCGCCAACTCAGTTATCACACAGGTATATCTGAGATCTTATATATCAGTATGGTCCTGTTTCCTTCATTGTGGAATTGGGAATGACTGATATCTCAGGTGCCACAATGCAGTATGTGTAGATGGATGTTGAGCTTTTTAATGGTGCCCACTATAGAAGTGTAAGATTTAGCACAGGATTCTTGGAAATGTGTGACATTGGTGACTCAGCAAATGTATAGGCCTGAAGATGCAGGAGTGTAAAAATGAATGTTAATTTACATGTGAAAGGCCTCTATTTCTGGTCCTGGGGAGATGAAGATCTTATTCTAGTGCTATGGGAGATGAGGACAGTAGATACATAGAGGATCCTTTTTTCTTCAACTAGTTTGATAGCAGTTTTAGATAAGTTAACTTGCAGGATGTTTGGTGGAGCCAGGGGCTTGTTTTGAAATTGGGGCCAGCCACAAGTGTGTAATAGGCCAAATGAGTAAAGGGGATTGACATTTGTTTATTTGCTGTAGAGAAGAACTTGTTAGTGTTGCTCCTAGTCAGAGAGTAGGATTCTGTAACTGAGAAGCACGATGTTCATATCCCTCTGGCAGAAATCATCTCACTGATGTTACAGGCCTCAAGAACCAAATGAGAGAGAAAAATTTCATCTTTATAGCACACAATCTTGATGGACCATAACAGATAAGTTTAATACATTTCCTGCCATTTTTCTCTCCATTGAGTTTAGCTCCATATGTATAGCTCCATTGACACTCTTACTATGCTTCAAACTGAATAATAAGGACAGAGTTTACCTCATGTTCATGATGAGCAGTATGTTACTTTGCATACAGACAACAGGAAAATTCCTTAGCTGGTGTCCATTGACTTCAATGGAGCTATGACAATCTATAGTGATGATCTGGCTCGGATTTCAATTAAACACGAATACTCATTTATAAAGAAGGGAGGCAGAATCTGGTCCTAAATTATCCATGTGGTACATATGATATGGACAGGAACTTATGAGTTTCTCATTAGACTCATTTGTTCTGCAGAAACTTTTCACTTTGCAGTATTTAACTCTGTGGCTGTACAATTCAACAATAGAAAGTTTCAATTCCTGCTAAAAATGTACTGTCAGTCCTACTCTAGTCCTACTGTAAAATTATGTTACACACTTAAAGCTTAAATGTTTGGAATAAAATACTGTTAATCAGCATTACCATAGAAATGTTGGCACATCTGGTCTAGGTTTAGTTTACCTACTTTTTGAAACAACTGAACGTAAGTTGGCAGGAAAAGATGGTCCTAACTTGTTAATTTCCATGCCTCATACAATATAAAGTTACAGTTATCCTGTGATTTCTCTTTAATGAGAACCTTTTAGCAATGTCACAGGTGAACAATCTTTGCACCAAATACGAGAGGCACATGCGTACAGAGCTCTACACTGAGAATTATTGAGGACATACAGGTATAAATAAAAAATAAATTTTGTCTTGCAAATATAATCGCTGAGCTTCCTGCTTATTGACAGTATCACTTAATTCATACCTAGAACATTTCAGTCTTTAACTATAATTTGAAACACAGCTTTATGATCCTTTTATTACCAGCAGGAAGAGGGTATAAGAAGATAGTCTTTCAGCTCAAAAATACATCTAAGTTACTTGAGGCAGATAATAGTTCTAAGTACTTTAATCATATGAATATTTATTGTTGCACATTATAAAAATGCATTTTCCCCAGCCAAAGACATTTATATTTAGTTATAGCTGTTACAGTATTATTATAAGACTACTTGCATCAATGCTGGCTATTTGCATTTCTTATTTAAATAATTCCTGAAGACGTTCTTAAGACCCACACAGCTTTAATTCTTTACTTTTGAATACCATTTATAAGCTATTGTACAGCTTTTTCCCAGTTAAATGGCCACAAATTGGTTATATCTCAATGTTAATTTTCAAACACCCACTCTTGTTTTGAAGGCATTTTTTTGAGAGACAGCATGCAGAAAATTTGTTTCAGTTGAAGAGTTTAAATTTCAAATATAAATCTTGGAATGTTTTATAAATCTAGAAATAATTAAATATATAGACTAAATAAGAGTCTTGTAAATGCCAGGGCTTGAGGGGACATCAGAATATATTGGGCGAAGGTCAATCTATAGTGTGAATGTCAGTCACTACCCGTTGACGAATAGCGGTTAATGACAGCAGCTACATGGTAATAAAACATCAGCATAGAGGGTTTGCTAATCTCTTGAACCAATTACTGGATTATATGGAGTTATTTTGTGAGTAGGAACAAAATGTATTTTTATGCTACTTCTTTTTTACCCTGGGAAACTGAAGCAATCTGCCTCCCGAATTTTGTAAACCAGAGAGAAAATACTGCTTTTAGAGATTGGAGGAAGCATGGCTGTGTGGATTTGATGCTGAATACAAAAAAAAAAAAAAAAAAAAAAAAAAAGAAAAAGAAAAAAAAAGGATTATTCACTGTCATTAATCCTTTTCTGTTCTTAAGACTCATAACCTTGAATAGTTTTCTAAATCACATCTATTTTTTAGCTAATGCTTAGATGTCTTCTTAGCCTATTTCATGGTTGCAGACTACAGCTGGTAAGAAAGATTCATCCATGTTTCAGATATGACAGAGAAGTCTATTCAGACTTGGTTGTGTGTGTGTGTCTGTTAATTTAAACTCATAAATTAGATACGATTCACGGAAACTAATTTACAAGTCTGCAGATGTGCTGTAGATGGGAGCCCCCTTCTTCCAATTCTGGAAATAAACAGAAGAAAGATTTGGGGATTTCTGTTGTTTGTTGTTATTGTTGTTGTTTTTTGTGGGGTTTTTTTAATGTAGATCACTCCATCTGGCTAATGCCAAATCAGCCTTGCCAGAGTTGCATTCCTAAGAATACTTCTGACAAGGAGTTATTTTACCTTTAAAATGTCCCATATTGCACCTTGTGGCAGGTATTTTCCAAAACAAATGCCCGGACACTCATTTACACCAATGGCCCTTTACATCACTTTAACCAGTAAAGGGGCCTAAAATGGACATTTACACACACTCTAAGGCCCCAAGTATATGGGGACCTTAGTGTGAAGGAGAATCAATCCCAAATTTCTTGAGAGACAATAGTCCTGGATTCTCTTAAAAACTCTTCAACACATCCTAGACATATACATATATGATACTTTGTGCTATCCTATCATTATACACAGCATAGATTTCAGGACCAATTACAAACATTTCCAGAAAAGTACTCGTTTGCCATGCAGTGTTTCCTCCTTTCTTAGGACAAATTTCTACCCCACCCCCTCTGTCTCAGGCTGAGTAGCACCTAATTCCTCATGAAGTCATCATAGATTTCAAATAGGACTGCCCAATGAACAAGGTACTACTCACAGTGAGAAAGGGGGGCAGAATCGAGCACTAAATTATAAGAAACCATTTTTATTTATCTAATGTAAAGCTCTTCCAGTCCTTCACTTCTCTCTGTGAGTTGTTCTTTCAGACAGAGCCTGTCATTTACTATCTGCCTATACAGTGCTTATGAGAATGGAGCCCCAAACTGGTTGAAGCCTCTAGGTGCTACTGGGATATAAATGTACATAATTATAATAATGGCTGGGCTTTTCAAAGGAGTCTGAGGGAGTAACGTGCAAATCCCACTAAAATTCAATGGGAGCTGGATGTCAAATTCCATAAGTTTTCTTTGAAAGTCCCAGCCATGTTAATAAATACATTTTAATATGTACAGTTATATCTGTTTTATCATGAGCTAAGGGAGAAAAATGTTGTTAGATCCTCTTGTCTAAACAGTTGCAGCATGTCCCTGAATCAATATTATTCTAGAATCTTGCATGCCTGAGCTTAACATTGGCCAAAACATAGTTTTGTTTGAGTTGATTCAGTGAAAATATTCAGCTCTTTGCAAGCTCGTTACAGTGGATCTGAAACAAAGTGTACTTCTCAGAAAGCAGAACACAGAGTAGAGAGGTAGGAATGAGCACGTTTTGCTTGCCATGATAACCCTCACCTCATCCCTCACACAAGGCAAGAATGGACTTGAACCAGACTGTGATAATAGGACGATGTGCTAACTAGAGCCAAGTCCCAAGTATATTTTTTCCTACAGAATTTTTTTGAAAATAACACTTTCATTTTGGTCAGTATTAGCCATAGAAATTTTCATATGTTTTTTGCTGAAATATTACGTTAAAAAATCCTAAATTTTCTATCAAAAGCAGACTGTGAAAAATTCCATTCAGTCATAAATCCAATTTTCCCCTGAAAAAGTTTTCAATCAGCTCTAGTTATTACTATTGTAGAATAGTTAGGAGGCTTTAAAAGTGGCTACTGAAAAGAGAAATAATTGCAAAATATGCAGAAAATCAAGGGATTTTGCAAATATTTTCTTCACGTTTGAGGGGATGTTGTCATTTATCTTGAAATGGATTGGTAGTTTTGCTGTTGATTTCAAATGGAAGGATGATCAAGCTTATTGTGATAGTCACTTTAAAGGAAAAACACCTCATTAGGACTAAGAGAAAACTGCAGGAAAAGTGAAAAATCTGTGGGGAATTTCCCTGATTTCTGCAGGGATTTTTTGTACTTTTTTTTTTTTCAGTGCATTATGCTGGACACTCCCTTACTCATTGACTGTTACTTATCTCAAACAAGTTGCTGTGTATCTTTCCTGTCCCTTCCAAATATCATGAAGAGGTTGTCACATGGAAGACAAAAGGCTCAGCAAATCGCTTGAGTAATTACACAAAGTAAAAGGTTGAGTCTTAGCTCAACTCAGTCTGTCACTCCATATCTTGTAAAGTGATTTAACATAGTTATAATTTTGTGGCATGGTTTGTACAGCTATTTTACAGCTATATTTGAACCATGACAATAGGTATCCTGGAGCCAGAATCTGTTAAAAATAATTTGGGGCCAAATTCTCGTCTCTTTTATATCCCAGGAAGATTCAATAGGCTTCGTTGACCCTCCCCACAAGCATTTGCTACTGATGTACAGCAGTTTGTAACAGCAGTTAAGTAAAAAGTAATTCTGTGTCCACTTATGATAACAGAGAGATTGGGGAACTAGAGGGGAACAATCCTAGTATCTATGGAGGATTCACATTTCCTTGCAGCTCAAGCTATGTACAAACATCCATCTTACAGGTAATGGCAGGAGGAAGAGCATAAATACAATGGGCTGAATTCTGGCAGGTTCTGCCCATTCGATCCACTTCAGAAAATCTATCGGTAAGACTCTGAGGTGACAGTTGTCTGCTCTAGGGTAAAACCAGTATTTTGGGTCAAACATTGCTGGTCTTAACTCAGACAAAACTCCCCTTCAATGTGTGGTAGTTTTGGCAGAGTAGGGACTATAGGATTTAGCATTGCATTTCCAGGATGGTGGCCTTCAGGAAAAAATATTATAGACGCCATTGATTGTCTTAGATTAACATGAAAATAAATTTGGAGAAGGAAAAGAAGAATTAGAAATGAAATTTCCAGTCAAAAGGTATTTGCTGACTGTATAATCCTTACAAGTGTCAACAGATGTGATCTCATGCACTGAAACATGTGTTCTTAATTTGGAATTGTTGCCACCAACAGTATATTCTTTTAGAGTTTATGTCAATTTTTGCATCCCACACATTATCGTTCTACAGCTATATTTGTTGGCACATATGCCCACTTGAAATTGGCATACCATCTTGTGAGTGGGCATAATGCCACCACAACAGATGGGTATGCAACGAAACTAGTACAAGCATCAACTCTGACTATAATGGGAGAGATTCCCTTCTGGGAATGAGGAAACAGTAGTCTGTGTAAAAACAACAAGGAGTCTGGTGGCACCTTAAAGACTAACAGATTTATTTAGGCATAAGCTTTAAAGTTAAGGTGAACTGGTATTGCTCATTCAATTCATGGGCAGATTAAACTCTGAAAATCCAAAATTAGCAACCAGAGACTTAAAAGTTGAGTTTTTGATTAACTTGGACTTGTGTAGAACAGGAGGAAATGTTACTACAACATCACCAGATTCTTACTTTTAAGTCTTATTTTCTGCAGTGGCATTTTATGATTTCATTTAAACCCATCACAAAACTAAGCATGAAATCTTCATCCCGTAGAAGTCAGCGGAACACAGATTTTCATCGTAAAGTATCAAATTAAAAAAAAACCTCTTCCATGAGAAGCAAACATAAACCTTATGGAAATTTCCTATGAAATTTAACAGTAATCTTATCAAAAAGGCTGTATAGAAATTATTTTAAAAGTTTAGTAGAGAATGATATTCGGGGGAGGCTGTTTTGTTTTTAACAATCTTACAGATATCTACAGCAGGACATAATTTTCTAAAACCTGTAGGATTTTTTCTATAAGAAAAGGAACTGAAAGAAATAGGAGAACAGGTAAACCTCTTATGTAGCAGTCCTCATCGATCTTCTCTTTGCATTTGTAAACATAACTCCACTTTGGAAGTCTTTTTTCCAGTTACAAAATGTTATGTAAAAGAGGCCTGAGGCAAGATACCTCTTCCACTAGCTTTGCACTATTCAGTGGTGATGATGCAAAGCGGTTGTAAACTTACCTTAACTTGTTGACTAAATTCGGTTTAGCTCAGCTTTGTGTTGCTGCAGTGGTGCAAAGGCATCAAGAGAGAACTAGCCATCCCCGACCCTTGAAAAATGTAATAACCTGATATTACAGATGCTTCCAATACAACAATGTTTACTAGCAAACACTTCAGTCCACGTGTATAATAGGGTACCTAGCTTTGAGTCCAGACCAGAAATGTATGAAAAGACATAGTAAAAAAAAAAAAAAAAAAATCATAATAAAGTCAGGTCTAAAGTATAATACTGGTATTTTTCTGTTGTATAAGCAATTAATACAATAAATATAAAGGTTTGGAGACAGCCTCTAAATCTAGCTCTCATGCAAACTAAATCTGTAGAAAAATATATATTGAGGATAAGCAAGTAAGGTTGGATCCCTTGAAGAAAACTCATTCCTGGTGTAACTCCACTGGAAACACTGGAGGTACACAAGGATTGAATCTGGCCTATTGTGTTTTTATCATTTTATTATACAGTCAATTAAGGAACCAGAAATATGAAAATTGTCATTTTCTTCTGATTTCTAACTGATTTCTAATAAGTGCCAGAAGAACGGCATTACATTTTTAGGCCTAAAATTTTCAAACCTGCTTAACTGATGCAACTAGACAAGTGGCCTGATTCTCAAAAGCACAGGACACCCAACGAGTCCTGTTGACTTCATTTGAAAATGCTTCGTGCTCAGCATTTTTGGAAATTAGGCTTCTTTCTTAGATGCCTGAATATGGACTTAAGAGGGAGAATTTCAAAGACATAAACGACAGTTAGGCCCTGACCTCCCACGAGTGTTTTCAAGGTACAAATAGTAGTTAGGCCCTTACTTCCATGGGAGTTTTGTGCCTGCCACTTAAGCTTTTAAAACTCTTCTTCTTAGGAGCCTATCTTTACACACTAACTTTTAATACCATTGGCCTTGCAACATATTTCAGGCAAAATAAGAGATCTGGATGATGTTACTGATTGTTTTAATATATTGTTTATACAGGAGAGGAGTCACTCACAATTTTTGTGGACAAGCGGAAGCTGAGTAAGCGATCAGAAGGAAGTGATCCCAGCACCAACAGTTCTTCTGTGACTCTGGAGACTCTGCACCAACTGGCAGCCTCTTATTTCATTGACAGGGACAGTACTCTCCGTAGACTTCACCATATTCAAATTGCCTCCACGGCCATCAAGGTATGAGAAGTCGTTCCGGAGTCTAGCTGCAAACATTTTCACAGATTAAGTAGATCCTCCTCTTACCAGACATGCCTGGGATTTCATTGATAAAACAGACTTGTTAGAAAATAAATCTTAGTTAAATTTAGTATTATATACAATTTGTTTGATGCAAGGTCTATAATTTCAGTTACACAGATAGTTAGTTTTACTGCATGTTGTTATCCTTTCAGACTTTTAAAAAAAAATGTGCCTAAGTAACTTGCAAATGTTGACCATGCAGTTGCATGCAAAAATGCTCTCACACACAATTTGCAATTTCCCAGTGATTATTTATTTATCCATCATCAATCATCATCATCCATACATTTGATCATAGACACCTGTTTTTGAAAAATATATCCCTTTTATGTTCCCATTCTAGAGAATTTTAGACCCAGCTGAATTAGTCTAAAATATTGTAGGCCACATCCTCTCCTCCATTACACAGGCTTTGCACTAGTATTCCAGCACAAAGCACCTGCCAAGCCTGCTTACTCAACTGCCTTAGGATTTCCCCAGTGATTCTGCATCCGCAAGGGATGTAGGTATTTGTGTATGTATTGTATGAAGCAATATCTATGTATTAGTACAGCTATCCAGCTGTGCTTTTAAAACAAGTGTAGAAATAATACACATCTTTAATGGAAATGGTTAGCGTGAGTCGACTTAGTAGAAATAGCTTATCAGGACAGGATTTCATATCAGACATAGAGAAGCAAATTGAACTGTACTTTTAATAGGAGGTGCCTTCATTATAAAGCTTTTACTTCAGAATCTATTGAAGTCAACAGGATTTTTTCCCTTAACTTTGAATTAGCCTTAGGGGGCTTTGAATTAGCCCTTAATTAACAATTTCTGGTTTTCAACTATATTAGCTGATTATTTACAGTGTCGTAGTACAAAGTGTCTTTCTATTTTTGTCCTTCAGTGTTATGTAATATGCAGATTTGAAGTAAATTTAAAAATAGACTTCTCTCTGATCTTTAGAAAGGAGGCCTTTTCTTTATATTGAAAAGACCCACAGAAGAAATCAGCAGAAATTTAATCATTGGCAGATGCAGATAATGACTCGGGTAATGAGTGCTAACTATATAATAAAGTTTTTAGCAAACAGCACAAAATCACCTCGTTCGCCCCCAACCCCATCACCATTCCTGAGATGCATACAAATGGAAACTATAGTCCATCAACACATCTGCAAATTACAAAGAAGGTATTCAAGATCACACATGTCCGATTTAGGTAATCAACTGCAGCAGACCTCTAGAAAATGGTACACGTCATATGTGACAATACCAGTGTATGAAATTGTTTATGCTATACTATCACTCTGATTGAGGGTCTGTTAGCATTTGCATAACCGAATTCCATTTTCAGAGCATTTTATTCTCTAGAAAAACTTAATGCAAACTGAAATTTGGAATGACAGAGCACAGACGGGAAAGAAATATGTTTGTTTTTTCACAAATGTTCAAAATACTGCATTTGGTTCTTTTAAAGTACAGGGGTATCAAATAGAGTTGACTGTTGTCACACCCAGGTTGAGATCTTATATCTCAGCCATTTTATTTATACAAATTGCATTGATGTTGCCGTTAGAATAGAGTCCAAATCCTACAAAACCCAACTCACAGGCAGACGCCTGCACCTGTGGCAGATCATACAGGATCAGGCCTAAAATAGCATGTGTGAAATTCTACAGAATTCACAGTCTATGGGTTTGATGGCTTTAAGACATCTATGTGCACTCCCAATCCTGATGTGCTCCAGATGCTGGATAATTTAGACTTTTCTAAGTTACAACATCTTCCCTGGTCTGTGCTATGCGCCACAGTGTTGCTCAAAATCTCCACTCCGTAGGTCAGTGATAGTAAGTGGGTCCTCTGAAGGCAGCCTTATAACTGTCTTACACAGGGCCTGTGCCAGCGAAATCCTTCCCCGTTAGACACAGAGCATTTAGAGCTCCTTGATGACATTCTGGCACATTTATTTGATGATAAGGTGCCAGAGAAGGGGTGAAAAATTCACCCCATATTTTTTTTAAAAGTGTCTAAAATCCTTATTTTATGTGATGTGTTGGAAATGGATCGAATAATTACAATAAATAAACAAATAAATGTATTATTGACAAGTTGGAAACTCGAGACTTACAATTCACATTACATTTAATGGAAATTGAGCATCCAATCTCTGAGATGACTTTGAAAATCTTAGCTATAGTTTCACAATTTTCAGCTTCATGATTTGTTTGTTAAATGTGTATCAGATTTTAAAATGAGTATCATATGTGATATTTTCCCCATTTTTTTAAACCAATGTATTGAAATGATAAAAATAAATTCAGGGAAAATGTACATTAAAATAATGTTAAGGCACTAGCAGATATTAAAAATAAAATCAGAACTCTGAATGCAAGTTAAACACTGTAATTCATGCACTTTTACTGCAGTCCATAGCAAGAAAAGTCATCTACTGTTCCAAAACTTCAACAATATTAAAGCATTGCAGAAGACTTAAGTATTTCCAGCAAGAATCATTAAAAAAAAAAAAGGGGGCCAAGTTTCTAGAAATCAAAAGGTTAACTTAAAAACCATGAGATGTTTTTAAAAAAATAATACATTGTCCATGTTTGTTTTTGCCTTCTGGTTTTTTAGCATTTAGGGATCATGCTTTCAAGCTTTTTTCTGCAATCATCAGGGCTAAAAACTGATGTGTATATATAATATTACAGACACAGCCCCTCAGATTCTTACATAAATGATTCCGTGTACTCTGACTTAAAGAAAAACTCCAAATATTTATAATAAAATGGAAAGAGCTGGCAGCACAGTACATTTAAGCCTTAAATGTACATTTCTGAAGTTTATGTAAACTTAATTTAGAAATTACATATTATTGTAATATTAGAGACTAACATTGATTAGGACTCAGATACAAGAATTTTTCTTGCCACAGAGGATAACATCTGGAGTTTAGTAAACTTCAAATTTTTCAGGAGTCACAGGAACATGTTATTTTTTTACAGGCCATGTAATGCATGTTCTGTAGTATATATATATTATAACAGGAGCTTCAGCAATAGTTAAATTCATTTTAGCTCAATAAAAACATTTTGTTGCAATAAATTTGAAATGTGTAGTTTAAGGAAGTAATTTGAAATGGAAAAAATATATATATACCTTTTTGTTCCAGGACATTTTTGAAACTTTTAGCCAATTTTTCCTAAAAAATTTTCATCAAAATTTTCATCCATCCTGCAGAATTCCTAAGCTGCTTCCAATTCACAGATGAGACATTCCTCTCTAAGCTTCCAAGGGAAAAGAATTTCAGCTTATTTGCAGGAAACAGAAAATATTAATGAAGTACCCTTTGTCCTTCAGATAACAATGTGAAGGTGATATCCATTGCACTCAGAACAATTAACACTTGATAAGTTTGTATATCAACTTTCACATTCCCAACAAGAAAATTAGAGTGATAAATCATATTTTCTGTCCATCCCTGATGTCTAATTTATGGAACTGGAGGAGGAGGATTGAATTTCTGATGCATTAGGCTGCTAATTTATCAGCTATTCTATCCCACACCTAACTTATGTCATCAAAGGTGGGGGGGAAGTTGTCTTTTAAATCTTTATTTTTAATCAGCTGGGGTAAAATAATGTTATCTCAAGCAGAACAATTGTTTTCTCAAGAATGCAAATGTACAGTGCAAGGAAGGGACTGGTGCCAGTATATCTGATGAATGTAATCAGGTTTGTTAATTGTGATATAATTAATCTCGACTATAATATGTGCAGAACTGAGGGAGGCCTTGCTATTAAAACTCGACAGTATATTGTCAATGTGACACTCTCCAAGTAAAGATATCAAGCCATAGCATTCTTGATACTGTTTTCCAACTGGAAACCAAGTCTTTAAGACTGTTACACAAAGCTTGTATCAATATTTACCTTATTTTAAAATATTCCAATACATACATTATTTCAATAGTATTTTAATGCATGCATTTTAGTGTAAGTGATTAGATTAATGTTCTAAATCAACAGTTTGCAGCCTCAAGGGCTTCAGTGGCAACTTGCCAGAAGCCTGAGAGCTGTATCTAATTTGCATGTACATTTACATAAATGTACATCCTGTCATGTTTGAAGTATTACACATCCCATATTACTGCACTTGCATGCTCATTTTAAAAGCTTTTTGCTATGGAAGTTCTACTAGCTTCTGGGTTAGCTTCTCATTGAACGCTGGGAGGGCTGTTGACTCTTCTTCCCTCTCTTCTGGCAACTGTGAGGGCAGGGCTGTCTCCTTTCCTCTCCTAACTGCTTGGTGGAACAGGGATTATCTTGCTCTCTCTCACTATGAAACTGGGTGATCAACTCCACAGAAACAAAATATAGCTATAGTCAGTAAATACTTTTCCACAAGGGATAGATTTTATGAGCCAGACCTCCAGTTAATGTAAATTCATATTTTTCTATTGCCTTCAATGGAGCTACACTAATTGACACCTCCTGAAGATCTCACCATATAACTGGAAATCAAAGAAAGCTACTGTAAGCAAAAGAGAGTAACAGAGAAGTCCCCTAGTCTGGTATTCGGTCCAGTTCTATGACACTTGACTTTGGAGCCCTCTCTGCCTCTTACTTTATAGGCCCCCTTCTAAGCATCTGCGTCTACACTGGAGTTGGAAGTGTAACTTCCAGACAAACCTGTGCCTGCTGTGACTGAGGTAGCATGTGAAAAAGAGAAGTGTAGTCATGGTGGCATGATCAGTGGGAGGGGCTCGCTGCCCAAGAACAGACGTTTTCCAGCCCCAGTGTAGACATACCCTGGAGGGGGAAGGTGGTCTTGGACCACATAGTGACTCTTCACTTTCTTACAGCCTACTTTTCCATCCTAATTGCTGGATGGCCCGCCCAGGCAAGAAGGGCACAAATCACTCCCCCCCACCTCCAGCATCATTGGCTGCTGGCAGTATGACCTGATGTACTACACTGAGGTGGTACATCATACTCCTAGTATTTAATTAGGAAACTCTTTCAATTGCATTGGGGGGTGGGGGAGAGTGGTGCTTAAAATATCCAGGCTTTATCTACCATCTTAATAGCTTAATGGGATTGCAAGAAACAGTTCAAAGGCTGTTGTTCAAATAAGCCTCAGCGTCCACTTCACCAGAAGCCATAATTGTACCTCTCACAAAGCTGTGAGTGAATTCAGACCAGTGATGTCCCAGTGCTCAGTATTGCAGATAGACTGCACTTAAGTTCCACACAGAGAAGAACATAAAAATGTTAGGCTGGACCACACAAATCCATGCAGATTTGCTAGTCAGATATTGAAGTCCAAGAACCACTGTGATGAACAGATAAGAACCATATTGATAACATGGTGTATGAAATATCATTGATGCTCTTTGTTTGTCGTTTTGTAGAACTGTGTTCTACAAGAGGACAAACACAGTTATGTCAGGCTGTTAAAATGTTACATCATTGCTTGTTTAATAAGTGGAATATATTTTGGTAAGTAATACCTAGAAGCAGATCTCATCTTGGCTCAGGAGAGAGGATGTCAGGGAGCGGATTTCAGTTGGATGCAGGGATGCAGTTTTCCCCTGGCTTAGGGTCCCTGGTGAATGCTTAGTAAGGGATTGAGATAAGGTGGTGCAAAGGGGGAAGAATTGGTTGTAGAACGGATTCATCAGCAGGGAGCTCCCTCAAATCAGTGGAATTTTCAGTTGGCTATTACAGCTTCTTTATGCTATCTGAGTAGAACAAAAGAGTTATAACCAACCTCACGAACCTGGCCCTTAAATTTCAATATCAATTGCATTGTGCAATTTGTTTTCAGAGCTCTAAAACAGTAATTTTGCTGCTATTAGAAATGTAAGCATAATGGCAATATCTGAATATTTTAGAACTTATCTAGAAAAGTGATGCCCTTATAGTGACAAATATCCTTAGGCTCCATTGAAATATAAATGTGGGCCATTTGTGGGGTTAAAGAGAACATTAATTAGAATTGGGTAAAATAAACAATTACCCAAACTTTTGGCCAGAACATAAATTGAACCCAATCCAACCTTTTTTTTTGGTTTGTTTTAAGTTTGGTTAGTTTATTTCCCTCTATTCATTATTCCTTATTTTGGTATACTGGTGTTTCTGTGATGGGACCAGAAGCAGAACTGTTGAAATACAATGAAAAAGATCACTTTTGTAAGATTTCCAGGCTAACCTGGCAGCCTCACAAACGTGGAGAGTATGCAGAATTTGGTATGAACTTGTGAACTTTTGGGAGCTCAAGGGTTTCTCTGGACCTATTGATTATCAAAATTTCTTGCACCCACCAGCACTTTCATATGTCATGGTTTATTTGCAAATGGATTTTTTAGGGATTCATAGATCAGATTTAAACATTTGTAATAAGCCAAAACTTGGCATACACTATAAAGATGGAGCCTAAAAGGCATTTTAAGATTTAATGTCACACATGAAAACATTGAATTGGCAAGGAAATGATCATATCAGATATGTCTGACACCAGTAAATGACAAATATAGCTATTTATATTGTCAGTTATACAGAGCAGGGGAATGGGAGTCAGGAGTTCTTGATTCTAGTCATAGCTTTTCATATGACTCTCTGTGTGAGTATGGGAAAATGACTTAAGATTTAAACCAACTTTTTCAAACTTGGATGCCATTGAAGTCAGTGGCAGTTATGCATTGCTCAGCACCTCTGAAAATTAGGCCACTTTTATTTGATGCCAAAAGCTGCGATTTTCAAAGGAACCTCAGAAAGTTAAGGTGTGAGTTTCAAAGGCTCCTAAGAGAAAAGCCAGTAAGACTTCTGCTCCTAAATCATGTAGGCAATTTAGAAAATTCACCCTTATGCGCCTAACTCCAACTGAATTTCAATGAGATTCAGGTACCTAAGTCCAGTAGGCTCCTTTGAAAATTTTAGGCCATATTTCCAAAATAGAAGCCTAAATTTATTCTCTTAAATCCATATTTAGGCACCTAAATAAGAGGTAATTTTTTTTCAAAAGTGCTAAGTGTTCAATAATTTTCATTGACCTCAGTGAGAGCAATTGAATAGCTAGCATTTTTGAAAAGATGCTTAAATATGGATTTAGGAGTTTAACATTGGACTCCTATTTTTGAAAATCTTGACCAAAATGACTAGGGCTGGGATTTGCAAAGGGGCCTATGGAAGTTGTGCCCAATCCCATTAAAATTTAACTTACTTCCTAACTTCCTTAGGCTCCTTTGGTAATCCTAGCCTAAATACAGAGTTGAGGGGCTAACTATAGGCATGTGAGATTGAAAATGTTGACATGAACATTTTTGTCCTCCAATTTTCTCATTTGTAAAATAGGGGTGTGTGAGGTTCTGTTCACTAAGGTTTGCAAATCACCTTAGATAAAAGTCCCTAAATAAATACCAAGTATTGTCTTTGGTGTATTTTGGAGCAATTTTAACAGCAGGAATATACAAGAATGAAAGTTATTTTTTGACATTTATTCCAGAATCTGAAGTAGTGTAAATTAAAAACAACCTTGATCTATTTGGGGGAAAAGGGATCTGATAAAGCTGAGATTTTGTAAGCTATTAACCTAAAAGTTGGCCTAGGGGTCAAGTCCTTCTCTGGTGTAAACCAATGTAATTTCATTGAGAATCTGCCCTCTATATTCTAGAGACAAAGCTGTACATAACCAAGTTAAAGGAATATCATTTTAAATAAATGCACTTAGAATGCATGCTCAGCAACTCAATTGACAGAATACATCACAGAAGCTGCAACATGACACTTGTAAAAGGAGTGTATTTGTAAACTGATATAGACTGGATTGTCTAATTATGTTTTCAGCAATGTATACTAATGAGTAATAAATGCAGGGGTATATACCATCCCAAACTAGTTGGTAGTACTGCATGAAATTGTTTTGAAGCAACACTAAGGCATAGAATAGAGTCTAGAATATGCATTTTTATAAGTTGCTAGATAAATTTTGTCCATTCTAAGAAATTCCTACTATCATAAGTATGTGATAAACCATAACAGAGATGAAAGAGTTTCTATGGTCTGTTACATAGATAGTCAGCAGAGAACAGCACAAAGAATCTGTATGGAAAAAATGCTAACCAGGCCATAAATATAAATACACATGTACACAAGGAAACTTAACAACTCCCATACAGCCATTACTATCACAGTTGTCAAAAATCTACAAATAATTTATACTAGCTAGAGTAGCAAACATTTCCTTAAAGTTTTCAGACTTTTTTTTTCTCATTTTCTTCTTTTTCTCATTGCAATTTGGAACCAAACTAAACCAGCATTAAACAGTGAGAACTAGAATGAAATTAAGTCGAGGGGCCCACAAAGAAAACTTTAGTCCATATGGGTTAATGACAGAGTTGTAATGTTATGAGCCTCTGAATGTTTTCACTTGATTTGAATCAAGCCCTTATTGTGGCTATACTATGGTTTGTGTATATAGGTGTTATATATATTAAATGAAGGTAGCCAAGCTCCATCATGGAAGCTCTCCACCAGGTTCTATAGAGTTGGAGAGGGTGGGAAGACCAGCTGGAATTCTCTGGATTCTCTCTGTTCCAAAACCTCCCCTAAAGAGGTTATCATATTCCCTAACTAGTTGGTAACAAAGCATGAAATAGTTTAGAAGTAAGGACAAATGGTTTAGGGGGAAACTCTGGAAGCATGGATCCTGGAGGAGCTGTGATGTTCAAAGGCTATCAAGGACTAGTGGTCCAGGCAATAGAGAAGTGGTAAGAAGCTTCTACATGGACCTTTTCAAGATTTGGGGCATTTTATCAGGGATTGGAGGGCAAGCCTCTGCCCTGCACCCAACCCAGTGGAACAATTTCCAGGAAACTCTGCAAAGTGGGAAGCGCCAAGTTTCCTCTTTCCTAGATGGTTTATGCTTCAGCTTTAAAACTTCCCATCCTCTGTCTGCTTTCTTCATGATTACACATTCACATTTGGGGGGGTTTCTCCCTTATTCTCTCTCATTTTTCCTCCTCTTCCAGAGGAAGAAAGTGGAGGAAAAAAATCAAATGGGCAAGAGTCATAGAGTTTGAGGCCAGTGGGGACCATTAGCTCATCTCGTCTGACTTCCTGAATGACACAGGCCATAGATTTCACCCAGTTTCCCCTGCTCTGGATAACTGCTGCTCTGCTCAGGATTTACATCAGTGTAGCCAAGTGCAGGATTGGACCCTGATTACATAGTACAAGGATAACTTCATCCCAGCTGCCAGCAAAATTGCAGCTCCAGGTTGAATGGAAGAGACCTAATCCTACATCCACAGAAGTCAATTAAAAGTTCCCTTTAACTAATAGTGCATGATAACTGAATTAGCAACACTACACAGCTGTATAAGGCCAAGAACCAAAATAATAATAATAATAATAAAAAAATCCATTGGAAGCAGTAGTAAGGGAATTTTAGCTAAGAAGATAATTAAACTTATTGGCAATTGGAATAAGATATCTTGCGCTTGGAGAGGAAAAACTTTTTTCAGTTTTTTGAAAAACAAAAATATTTTTATTTTCGTTTTGTTGATAAACTGGAAAATTTTGTGAAAAAATTTGAATGCAACTAACATTTTAATGTCAGTCAATTTTTTTTCAAGAAAATACAGCATTGTTCGAGGAGGATCATATATTATCAAGCATGACACTCTTCATGTTCTCTTGTTTGAACCATAGAGCTGGAGTGCACAACTGATTCTGGGCTTTATTTTTTTTAATTAAATTTGTTTAATAAGAAAGAATATATAGCAAGATATTTTCCACTGTACTTAAACACCCACCAAAAAGAAAAAAAAGTAGTCACAAGACGTGTAATAAACCCAGAATAGCTACGTCACCAAGTATATCCCTGCACTTTGTTACTGAATGTTTTATCATTGGAAACAAATTTAATTCCAAAACAGTCAGAGCAAAATAATGGGCCAGATAGCACAATGTATGACACACATAAAGTCAACCTCATATATATGAATATTAATAATGTCCAGCACATATACATCTTAGGCTTTTATAGTGCTGCCCTTCACCACAGAATTTGATTACCTTCCATGTAAAATCAATAGCTATAGGGCTTAGCAAAATCCCTCTTGCACTTCATGGAGTACCTGGCATGTATTAATAAGGGGCACCGAGCTTGATTATTGCTGTGAGAGGCATCATTCAACTGGACATTAATAAAATATTTCAAATATATCTGTGTGGAACAGGGTTAACCTGGAATCTATGCAGTATCTGTGCACTGAGGATTTCCAGAACGACATGTCTGCATATAACTTAATAAATGACATTCATGTATTTTAGGGGAATAATATTTAGCAAGATAATATTGGGTGGTTGCTTCTTTATATTTAAGGGATTCATTGAAATAAGTGGTATGCTCACTCTCTCTCTTTCACCTGCTTACATTTCCAAAAAGGATGGGCAGGGGCACTGCTGAGAAATGTACTTCAGAGCTCTTTATCACTTCCACTCTTCTTCTAATTGGTTTCCAGCTGCGTACTGTCAACAGGTCAGAAAATGTCTCAGCGAGGAGTAGAACATTCAGAGAACAGTTCCATACCTCTGAACTCACTCTAAGAAATAAGGGATAATATTCATAAAAATCAAGGACAATGGACCCTGGTTAAGGAAAAATATCTTTGTTAGGGCAATTGAGATGCAGAGTTAGCAACTATACACTTATAGTGGCTTAGAATAATGATAGCATTTTAAAGCATTTCATTGCTACTCATAGACTTTAAGACCAGAAGGGAACATCATGCTCACCTAATCTGACCGCCTCTGGCCTACCTTCCGATTGGGAAGCCCCAGTGACCTGCACATCACAGGCCACAGAACCTCACTCACCCACTCCCCTAACCTCTGACTGAGTTACTGAAGTTCTCAAATCATGATTTAAAGACTTCAAGTTACAGAGTATCTGAGAGTTTATATCCATTTGTTCCTGTGTCAATACTGGCACTTAACTTAAATATCTCCTCACCCTCCCTGGTATTTATCCCTCTGATGTATCACTGCTCTACAGCCAAAATGCTTCTGAAATAAATGTAGTCAAACTTTACTAATTCTGGGTCACTGAGAATGAAAATGATGCTTAAAATTATTGATTGGCTCTAGTTTTCAAGATATGCTATTAGGTCAGTATATACGACCCTTGACTTGGGAATGGCGGAGGATAAGTGAGTTATAAAGGGAAGGGATCTCAATTTAAACCAGAAATGACTAAAATACATCTTTGACTGGATCTATGAATAAATCTATGACTGGGTTTGGACAGTACTTGCTTTTTAGGCAAAACAATGAATGATGCAATCTGAAGCTGGTATTGCGTCATACATGATATGAATTGCATCATGTTATTCCTAGAAGTCATGGATGATGCAATCATAACGAAGCTTACATCACTCTGCTGAACAAATTGCCCTATATCAGCTCTAGAAATCATAGTGTCGTGTTCTCTTATTTGTCAGTGTTTGATTTTGCAAAGGGACACATTTCTGTTTAGCCAAAGTGAGCAGAGATGCCTCGTACTTGTGTGAACAGTGCAGATAACTTCTGCTATGTTTGTGGTGAAGTGACTTTTGCATCACAAAAGTGCAGTATAACCACTATGGTTAAGAAAGCCTATCGTCTTTATTTTGGCTGCAAAATTGGAGATCAGGACAAGAGGTGGGCCCCACACATATGCTGCAACACTTGTGCAACAAATCTTCGCCAGTGGTTGAACAGGAAAAGGAAATCTATGCCTTTTGCAGTGCCAATGATTTGGAGAGAGCCAACAGATCATACCATCAATTGTTACTTCTGCATGGTGCCTCCAGTTGGGAAAGGTGTGTCAAAGAAGAAAAAGTGGACTGTGCATTATCCAAACATTCCATCATCTATACGCCCAGTACCCCACGGAGAAAGACTACCGGTTCCTGATGCACCAGAATCATTCTCACTTGAGTCAGACGAGGAAGAGGATGAAACTTCTGGTCCTGAACCATCAATGTCACAGGACCCACATTTTCTCCCATCCTCCTCCACTGAACCACACCTCATAACACAAGGTGAACTGAATGACCTTGTCAGGGATTTGGAACTACCCAAGAGTAAGGCAGAGCTGTTGGGCTCCAGACTACAGCAGTGGAATCTCCTGGCAGGTGATGTTAGGGTTTCCATGTTCCGTGACCATCAAAAGGATCTTCTTCATGGAAGGTGATCTTGTAGCCTGCAACAACATCGATCACATGATGGCAGCCCTCAACATCGTTCACGATCCAGATGAGTGGAGACTGTTAATTGATTCATCGAAGACGAGTCTTAAAGCTGTTTTACTGCATAATGGCAATGTTTTGCCATCAATTCCAGTTGGTCATGCAGTCCATATGAAGGAAACCTATGACAACATGAAACAACTTTTGAGGTGCATAAACTATGATCAACATCAGTGGCAGCTTTGTGGCTATTTGAAGGTTGTTGCTCTCTTGCTTGGTCTGCAGACTGGATACACAAAGTACTGCTGTTTTCTCTACGAATGGGATAGTCGTGCAAGAGATTCCCAATACATCAAGAAAGACAGTCATTGGAGCCTGGGAGGAAAAGTGTTCAGCATCCACCACTTGTTGAATCAAGGAAGATTTTGTTACCACCCTTACACATCAAGCTGGGTCTGCTGAAGAACTTTGTCAAGGCCATTGACAAAACACAAGCAGCTTTCAAGTACCTCCGTGGAAAATTTCCAAGGTTAAATGATGCTAAGATAAAGGAAGGTGTCTTTGTTGGTCCTCAGATTCGTGAACTTCTTTGAGATGATGCATTTGACCATGCACTGTGTGGCAAGGAAAAGATGGCATGGAAAGCCTTCCAGTTAGTGGCAATAAATTTTCTCAGAAACAACAAGGCAGACAACTACAGGTTGTTGGTGGAAAACCTCCTCAAGGCATACAAAAGCCTTGGTTGCAACATGTCACTAAAGATACATTTTTTGCACTCTCATCTAGATTTTTTTCCACCGAACTGCGGAGCAGCGAGCGACGAGCACGCGAGCGATTTCACCAGGATATTGCAACAATGGAGAAACGCTATCAGGGCAAATGGAGCCCATCAATGCTTGCAGACTATTGCTGGACAGTGACAAGAGATGCTCCATTTAATGAATACAAGAGACAAGCCAAGAAGCGCCGAGTAGACACTGAATAGGACTAAACTATGTACATAATAGTTTTTTGCCTTTTGTTTCATAATAAATTTTATTTATATAACCCTTTTGCTGATTTTTAAAGTGTTACATAAACAGGACAGGTGAAATATTATCATGTAAAGCAACCATAAACACATGAAAAGACCTAGGTTTACAATTTATGATTAAAACTCTACTATCTACACAATATACATAGACATAAAATGTAAAAACTTAAATATCTTAGAAACCGTAGCCAGTTGTTTTAATTGTCATATTTGAATTCAAATACATAATAAATAGCACATTTTATCTCTGAAGCAGACGACTTCTCAAAAATTATAGACCAGTGTTATAGAGCACAGTGATATCTCCCTTCAGCATTCATTTGACTAGGCTAAACAAGCCAAGCTCTTTGAGTCTCCATTCCTTTGATCATCTTAGTAGCCCATCTCTGCACCTGTTCCAAATTGAATTAATCTTTCTTAAACATGGGCGACCAGAATTGCACACAGTATTCCAGATGAAGTCTCAGCGGTGCCTCGTATAATAGGATTAATACTTCCCTATCTCTACTGGAAATATCTCACCTGATGGATCCTAGGATTGCTTTACCCTTTTTCATGGCTGCATCACATTGGTGGCTTAGTCATTCTGTGATCAACCAATAAAGACAGGCCTTTCTCCTCCTCTGTCGCTTCCAATTGATCAGGTCCCAGCTTATAGCTAAAATTCTTGTTATTAGTCCCTAAATGCATAACCTTGCAATTTGCACTATTAAATTTCATCCCATTTCTATTACTCCAGTTTTCAAGGTCAGCTGGATCTTCTTGTATGATATTTTGTTCCTCCTCCATATTGACAATACCTCACAACTTCGTATCATCTGCAAATTTTATTAGCACACTTACTTCTCCTGCTAAGATTAGTAATAAAAATGCCAAATAAGATCGGTCCCAACATCAATCCATAAGGAACTCTACTAGTAGCCTTCCTCCAACCTGATAGTTCATCTTTCAGTATGACCTATTGAAGTCTCCTCTTTAACCAGTTCCTTATCCATCTTTCACTTCTCATATTAATCAACATCTCCAATTTAACTAATAATTTCTCATGTGTAGAGAGGTTAGCCGGTGCTCGTCTCTCTCTGGGGTGGTGGGAACCCCCACCATCCCACTAAGTTCAGGATGAGGCCTAGCAGGGAATTAGTCTGGCCACAGGAGTCCTCCACGGCCTTTGTGAGGGCAGAAATAAGCACAGTTAGTTGTAAGCCCAGGCCCTTGGTCAGGGCAGGGCAAGGGTGAGTTAGGTGCTCAGGCCCTCAGGCAGGGACTGAGCAATAACAGTATATACAAAGTGAGCCCAGGCCCTAGGTCCGAAGGCTTGGGAGAGGGGGAGACTGCCACCCACGAGTTGGGTGGCAGGGGGGATGCAGGCCCTCTCACTCCACTGCATCCCAGCCCGGGGCCCTAGCAGCATCAGAAGACCTGCGTCAGTGGGGATCCTGGCTGCAACACACTGACATGAGTTCTGGCAGTGTCACAGCCAGACTAGGATTGGCTGCCCCTGGACTACTTCCAGACTCCCCCTCTTGAGGTACCTGGGTCAGGGTGGTGTCCTCATGGGGATCCAGCACCATGGTTTCCTCGGGATCACTGGTGGCAGGCAGGCTCGGCAACTCCTCCAGGTAGCTGGCCTGGGGCAGGCCCTGCCAGCGCTTGGGTCCACTGCAGGTCACTGGGGCTTCCCAATCAGAAGGTAGGCCAGAGGCGTCTGGTCTCCACGGCGGCTGCTCTCCCAGTGAGCTCCAGGGTCGGGCCTTTATACTTCCTGTGCCACACCTGATTCTCTGGAGGGTGGGCTCAGAGTTCCCTGGCTCTGCCCACTTTGGTGTCCAGAGGGGCTTGTCTTTCTCTGGGGCGGCAGGGACCCACACCACCTCACTACACCTGGGAATCTGGAAATCCTTTACTGAAATGCAGATAGATTAGACCTACTCAATTTCCTTTGTCTAAAAAATCAGTTACTCTTTCAAAGAAGGAAATCAGGTTGGTCTAGCATGATCTATCTTTTGTAAAACCATGTTGTATGTTCTCCCAATTACTGTTTACCTCTATGTCCTTAACTACTTTCTCTTTCAAAAATTGTTCCAAGACCTTGCATGCAATTGATGTTAAACTAACAGGCCTGTAGTTTCCCAGATCACATCCCCCTCCCCCCCCCTTCTTAAAAATCTGAACTATATTAGCAATTTTCCAGTCATAGGGTATGACCTCTGAATTTACAGATTCATTAAAAATCCGTGCTATTGGATTTGCAATTTCATGTTCCAGTTCCGTTAATATTCTTGGATGAAGATTATCTGGGGCCCCTGATTTGGTCCATTAAGCTGTTTGAGTTTGATATTTCCATTAGCCACCCTGCCATGACACCTAAGCTCCTCATTACCCTTATTAAAAACTGAGGCAAAATATATACAGTATATACTCGCTCATAAGCTGAATATTTTTGGTAAAAAACAGAGGGTCCTGTGGCACCTTTAAGACTAACAGAAGTATTGGGAGCATAAGCTTTCGTGGGTAAGAACCTCACTTCTTCAGATGCAAGTCCCCAAGAGAACCAAGAAGTGAGGTTCTTACCCACGAAAGCTTATGCTCCCAATACTTCTATTAGTCTTAAAGGTGCCACAGGACCCTCTGTTGCTTTTTACAGATTCAGACTAACACGGCTACCCCTCTGATGTTTGGTAAAAAAGTGACGCATCAAAGAGCGGGCTTTGGCTCATAAACAGGTCTACACCAAAATTTGATGATTTTAAACTCTATGGAATCATTGAATTTACTATCTAATACATTGTCGTTTTGTTTACCTGGAGAGTCTGCAGGTATGGAGCCCCTCAGTTCCCTGTGGCTGCGGTTTGCCGTTCCCAGCCAATGGGAGCTGCGGGAAGTGACGTGCCACTTCCCACAGCTCCCATTGGCGGAGAATGGCAAACCGCGGCCCCTGGGAGCTGAGGAGCTCAGTGCCTGTGAATGCTCCAGGTAAACAAAATGTCCCGACCTGCCAGCATCTTACCCTGATGGCCTGGGAGCCAAAGTTTTCCAACCCCTGAAATATAGGGTCGGCTTATGAAAGGGTCATACAGTTTTTGCTATTTTTACTTATCCATCTTGGGGGGTCGGCTTATAAACAAATGGGCTAATGAACATGTATATACGGTATTTTAGGTTTTGGACCATGTCTGGATAATCTTTAATCTCCTCAGTGATAAGCAGTCTAACTTTTTCTTTCCTTGTTTTCTTTTTATTTATATAGCTTTAGAACCTTTTACTGTTGGTTTTAATTTCCCTTGCAAGGTCCAACTCTGCTTGGCATTTGGAAGTTCTCGCTTTATCCCTACACTTTGTGACCTCCAAGAGGCAGCTTTCCTCACTGCTCCATCCCATCTACCATTCCTTTTAGGCTTTCTGCTTTCTATTAATCACCTGTTTGAGCTGCTTGCTTATCCAGCTTCATCAGCAACCCCTACCTACATTTTTCCCCTTGCATAGGATGCAGGCTTCAGATAGTTTCTGCAACTTTGACTTAAAGTAATTCCAAGCCTCTTCCACATTCAGATCCTTGAGTTCTTCAGTTCAGTATACTTCCCTAACTAATTTCATTTATTTTTTGAGGTTTGCCATTTTGAAATAAACAAAAATAGATCTGCAACTCAGGTCTTTCCATCTTTCCATTTAGCTTAAGCTGAATTAGCTCATGATCACTTGTCCTCTACAACCTCTATACTTCTCCTCTATGAGGTCCTCACTACTCACCAATACCAAATCTAAAATGGCAACACTTCTTGTAGGTTCGGCAACTATTTGAGAAGACATCTGGTCCACAGTATTATTAGTAGTACTTGTTCTCCAATCTATATCTGGGAAGTTAAAGTATCCCATATTCACACAATTCCCAGTAGTTTTCATTTCATTAAAAACATTAAAGAGGTCTCTATCCCTATCCAGATCAGATCCTGAGGGTCAGTAGCATACTCCAAGCACTGTCCCATGGAAGCCTCTGGTAGCTTTCTTTCCCAAATGATTTTGATGCAAACAGACTCTGTTTCATCCATCATTCCTAATTTCTTTACAGTCTACCTCATCATTAATATACAATGTTAATCCACCACCTTTACCTTTATTTGTGTCTTTCCTGGATAGTATATAGCCTGTACTCCAGTCATGACTACTATTTCTCCCTACTCAGGGGGGGGGTCCATCCCATGAGAACAGTCCTCTGCCCATGAATGCCTCCCAGTGTTTGAACATCCCAAAGCCCTCCTTATAGTACCACTGCCTGAGCCATCTGTTAATCATCAAAATCTTGTCTCCCCTTTGTTGTCCTCCTCTAGGGACAGATAGAATCCACTGAAGATCACCTGAGCCTTCATTTCTTTAAGCCTGGCATAGTCTCCTTTGTTGTGTTCCAACAAGGACCTAGTAGTATAATTTGTTCCCATGTGAAAGAGAATCAGTGGATTCTTTTCTGCTTCCATTGGGATCCTCTTCAGCCTCAGGTCCATATCCCGTATCTTAGCTCTTGGCAGACAGCACACCCTTCAGTTCTCTGAATCAACGATGGTGACAGGTCTGTTCTTCTTAGTAAGGTGTTCCCTAAACATATAGACCTGCCTTTTCCTGGTGTTGGTGTGGTTCTCCAGCCTTCCTCCTATTCTTTCTGGCTGCAAGTCTCGTCGTTTGTTCTCTCTTGTAATCTTCTGTAAGTCATCTTCTATCCTCGTAGGGCTCCAATACTGTCTATCTCCATTTATTCTTCCCTTCTTCCTTTAGCACTAGTCACTCTTCTCTTCTTCCTTGCCTTCCCACCTTCTGTTACTATCAACTGGGCCCCTTCTTCATTTTTCCAACTCAGCAAACCTGTACCTGAACTCTGTTTCTCCTTCACTAGTTGTTCTTTTCCTCTCTCTGGTTCTTGTAGTCACATGTTTTCACAGATTGCTTTCCTGTATCTCAGTGTTGAATGGTACCTTCATGCATGGAAGAAAATAGCTAGACTATCTTCATGGGCCTGGATGTTATAATGATAACTAAACTTATAATCATCCTATTTTATTTATTAAATAATGGCACAAAATAATGAAGCCACTAAATTCCTGAGTGACCATGATAGTTCACTCTGATTGCTGTTCCCATCTCCACATGGAGGGCAACATGTAGTATTTTGGTAAGATTTATACTTTCGGTAGCATGCAACACACTAACAATGACAATTTGTATGTAGAATGGTAGAAGTTAGAGATGGAAAAAGCCAACTGACTCATCTATTATATCCTTATGTATTATACTTTATATGGTGTTGATTGTTCAGTATATTTTCTAGTCTAGTTTTAAATATCTCCCGTTTTTCTCTTGGGAATATATTCCACAGACACAGATCCTTGGGTTATGATTTTCCCTCTAGTAGTGTGAAATACTCTTATCTCAATTACACAAGGAGCCAACCCCAATGAAATTAATGAAGTTTCTCCAGGTTGACATTAATGGAACTAAAATCAGTCTTCTCCATTCAGCCTAAATTGCCATTTTCTTAATTTCAGTCCTTTGTTCTTAGGTACATTCCTTCGGACTACCCTAAATACTACTTCTCATTTGTTGGCACTAACACTCTTCATATTCTTGTAGGTAATTACCATTTCCTTTCTTGTTTTCTACCTGAATAAATAAAGGCACAGCTGCAGTGGCTTAGTTATGTCAGTATATCATACTCCAGTACTATAATAATCATGGTAATACCAATAGAGAACATTGGTACACAACTGCCTAGTTAGTATGCAGATTTCTAATGGCACATAATTGTATCTTTTCAAGCAGCACCTAGAGTACTGCAAGAAACATTCCTTGTTTTCCCTCTTGATTTTTCATGGGGCTCTTAATATGTAACAATAAGTGATGACTCAAACGTTGCAGATAAAGGAGAAAATGGTTTGAGGAGTCCCATTCAATTTGTTTTTCCTACTTCATATTTTGGCCTATTTAAGTGGAATTTATTCTAAATCCAATTCTCCAACTGAAATATAACATTCAGAGCTACATTGATCCCTGAATGTAAGAAATAAATACAATTCATTAATTCAAGCATCGTAATTTACATCCTCAGTCACTATATAACTGTAAACCCTGTGGATCTACAAAAGAAACTAAATGCCCTTGTAATAATTGTTGAGGCTTTAAAGTTTTTAAAACATGCAAAATCCTATATTTATTTACTTGGTAAATTTAATCTTGGAATTTGCAGTTAGGAAAACTTTTCTAAAAGTTACCTGAAAAGGAAAATATATTGGGTTTGTGACTTTAATTTTTTTACTTCTTCATGATTTATAAAAGAGGCTTATATATTTTGCTTTTTAAATGTGTTTTTACTTTAGCTATATCAGGAAATAATGCATTGCCTTCACTGTTTTTTGCTGGAGGGCTTTGCAAAAGAATATAGAAGTAGTGCAGGAGCTTTCCCATCCTGCACATTTAAGGAGTTGGGGCTTGAATCTTTCACTAAGAAAACTTTTTTTCCCCTCAATAGTTTATCAATCATTTGAGTTAATTAAATATTAATAAAGAGCAACAAAAATTTAAAGAGTCTAAAATAATCCTTCTTTCAATTTCACTCATTACGGTTGATGTTATGATCCTACTAGTTCTTGAGTTGGCAATGGTGTCTTCCAGGAAATACAGTTTAGACAAGATTTGATTTTCTAATATAATAAAAACAAGCAGCAAGGACAAAAATACATAATGAAAAGGCACTTTTTCCTATTTATAGATCACTTAATAAAGCAAATGGAATATACACTGGGAAACACAACAAAATATATTTAGTTAGGAGTCAGGACAAATACTAGGGAAATATGATCCTAGTTCAGCAAAGCACCTAAGCATGTGCTTAACATCCAGCACATACCCATAACCACTTTCATAGTATGAAATATCTCCCTAATGCTGTCAAAGGTCTTCACAGGCACTCTGGAGTTGTTGCTCCACAAGCGAAGTGGGCAGGTGTCTGCTGAATTCTTCTCCATCAAACCCATAGGTCAAAGTAACAGCAAAGCAGCACAGCTTACTGCCAGCAGAGTTTACAGTATTTTATACTGCTTCCTTGTCTGTGCTATAGACCCATTGCTCAACCCGCATGAGGAGGATTCCAGAGGTAGCCCAAGCCATAGTCTGAGAAACATGGTCCCTTTCAAATGACCAAGCAAATGTATTTAGTCTCCATTACATATTTTCTTTATCACTATTGTTCATAGATTCCAAGGCCAGAAGGACCATTGTGATCAAGTGTTGCTTAAGCTCATTCTCTCCTGTTATTCAATCCTGTCTCACAATGCTTATTCTATAGTAACATAAATTTCCCCCCATGATAACAGATTGTGATGTCAAATAAAAATATAATTCTAACTTTACTGCAGACTCAAGTTAGAAAAGCCAAGTTCTGAGAGAAAGAAAAACACAGAAGTGGTAAACAGATAAAATAAAGCTTCTCAAGTTTGCCTCAGTGTAAGAAGTCCTTCATAAATGCAAATCAGTGTCCAACATTCAATGCTTTTGTGTAAGAGCTCAAGATCATTCATGGTATTAAAATCCTTTTTACCCACATGCAAATCCTCTCTCAGAACCTTCTGCCTAAAGTCCAGCTTTAGCATATATTTAAACTAAATGCTTTCAAGAGCTCTCTCTAGGCCTTTTTATGTCTTACTACATCTCTCCTCCCACATCAGGATAAATTTCTTGTTGCTTTGTAGAGGCAAAGAGCAATTCCCTGAAATCTCTATTATACTGCTTTACTTCCTCAGAGATCTGTTAGAGCTATTTGCTCTGACTTTGGAAGTTAGTCTTATGCCCCTAACCCCTTGTGAATATTTTATCCTCCAGGATGTTGTAATAATACTTAGTAAAAGAAAGGAATGTGATCTAATAGGCAACACATGGTCAAGAGTTCTGGACTCTATTCCTGGCTCATTGTATGACCTTGAGCAAGTCATTCACACTTCTCTGTGCTTTTGTTTCTCTCATAATTAAAATGGGAAAAATAATATATACTTATCTCACATGGGAGTTGTGTGGCTTAATTCCTTTATGCGTGCAATGCACTTGGCAATCTTCGGATGAAAGGTGCTTTAGATCAGTAAAGATGGGTAAGTGTAACTGTCCCCATTTTGTAACATTTGATCAAATTTAAAAAAAAAAATCTCTTTCATTGTGACAATTTTCTGGATACCCAGGTCTGCGAGTCACCTTGTTATCCCCTGCCTCCAGCAAGAGGAAGTCTTGCCTGGGATAGGTAGATATTATCTCCCAAACATCATCCATCTGTCAGCCACTCAAGCACTCCCTTCAGGGCTATGTCAGCCCTGTCTTCACTTGTCGGTTAACAAGAGGTGCACCCCAGTCTCTGAGTCTCCTGGAAGCATTTCCCTGTTATAAGTTAGCCCAACACAAGCTGCTCACAGAAATCCCAGATCCTCTCCTCCCCAGTTTTACCTTAAATCACTGTTTTTGTATAATACACAGCACTTGTGAACACTTAACAACAACAAAAAAAGGTTTACTTAAGAAAGAATAGCGGTTCCTCTAGAAATGAGAAAGTGTGGTAGAAACAAATGGTTACAATACAAAAGCATAAAATGTGAACTAGGGCCTACATGTATTAATCATAGAAGTTACCTTTCCTACCTTATAAAGTAGGTCTCTCTCCCTCTCCCTGCCCCCTTCCTCCCTCCCTCCCTCCCAGCCAAAGTTCAGTCTATTGCAGAGGAGACTGGCTTTCCAGGAACCAGGATCCAACCTTTCATAAAACACCCCTTCTCAACAAGATGTCTTCTCAGTGAATGAATGAAAAGTGTCTTTCTCCACCCTGTAATATAATGAATCAATCTTTAGTCTTTATTCTCAGTTCGGGCAATTCCCTGTCTGCTATAATGTTCCTTTTTTCCTCCAAGTGGCTTTGATTGTTTGCAGTCATCTTTGCTAGGTTTCCATTGACTCTTCTGGGATGGGGAAAGGGTAGAGAATAGATCCTTGCATGAAATCACTGGCTCACAAGGGACGGGTGACAACTCTCTCACTTGATTGGGCCATCTCTGAGACATAGGATCCTCTTTTGCTCCATAAGTTGTAGCTTTCAATATAACTATGTTATTCCATAATTATTGCCAGTACACACATCTTACAATGATTATGAGTATTGATAAGTTACAAACTTTCAGTAGATACCTCACATGTGACCATTCATGGATAGATACCATTAAAGTGGTGTATTAGATGCAGTGAGTTTGTCAAGTCTGAGTCAGGAGTTGCTTGAAAAAAAACAGTGAACCATTTGCTAGTTGGCACTAAGGGACCTCTGTGTCACAGTCATCCCTTGGACTCGATCAAAAATAGTACTGAGCATCACCAGCCTCTCTGATGGAAATAAAGGGTAGTCCATATAAAAGTTACTATAAAGGGAGTAAGAATATTCTGGTTTGTCAGGAAAAGTATTACATTATATTGGCATTCTGGAGATAATGCTGGTAAAAAAAAAAAAAAAAAAATCAATGTGTGAAGTCCCACCATCATCAGGGCAGTTTGAGAACTAGACATTTATTCACAACTCTCATTAAACAATATGGGATGTTAATTAAAACATAAAAACAGAATAAAATACTATGAAATATAAACAGAGCAAAATCTTGGACCAAAGACTGTCTCCTATATCTAACCTAACAGTGGTTCTAAAATGAAAAGCTTCTGAAAGAACATCATTTGCCAGTGCTGAGAGACGTCTCAAGGCAGATGAATAGGTGGAGTGGGTTCCACGTGTTGGGATGCAGTATGTAATGTAATGGGTGGTTATGACTAGGGCTTTTCATCTAACATACTTTGAGAGGAAGTAGGGAACCTCCTCTGCAACTGCACTTCACCACAATCCATTCATCTGAAGAAGTGGGTTTTTACCCATGAAACCTTATGCCAAATAAATCTGTTAGTCTTTAAGGTGCCAGCGGACTCCTCGCTGTTCTTCACCACAATGAAATTTACTAGGCTGTAGCTTCACAAGTAATTTAGATGGAGACAAAATGAGCTTGTGGAAGGTGGAGTTCCCACCCTGCTGAACACAGGGTAATCCAAATCCTTCCTGAGGTTCACTTTTATTAGTAGCAGATAGCTATAACAAACTCTATACCTTGGCCTACACTTTCTCTCCTCAAACCCGTCTCTTCCTAGTAGAACCGCCTATGTCCCACTCCTACTTCCCCATACTCAGGGAAAACATGACAACTCCTCTTTTATACTGGTTAGAGTTAGAAAAAATGAACCTGTCATTATGAAGCAGAAGCAATTACCCTGCACTTATGCAGGGTCTTAGAAAGTGTCTGACTTTTGTTACAGAGTCAAGGAGAGATTAAAAATAAAAAGGTTTACACAGAAACCTATATTCTTTGAATACTCTTAAAACATTAATGTAAGATGCACATTACAAAAGATCCATGTAAGGTCTAACAAATAGGCTTTAAAATTTGATAGGCCTGTGGAGCTCCAGGTGTAGGCAAATTAAGAGGATTTGAAGGATTTTCCAGCTGAGCACATACTCTGCCTGGCTAGTGTTGTCTCTTGAGCCTAATACCAAGAGCAGCCTTGTTTATATTAAATATGTTCTTTTTGTCTAGTTCATGAAATAAAAATAACAACCACTACGTTGTTATCTGAAATTCTCAAAAGAGTAGCTATGGTGCTCATTCACTTACCTTTTTAGAGGGGGGGGATGAATTAGAGGCTGGTGGCTAAGTTAGATCAAGCAGCCTTACCAGTGTGTACTTGTAAGATGGTGTCAGGACTGTGGACTCATGGGCTAGAGAACTCACCTGGGGTAAATCAGCATAGATTGATTTATTTCCACAGAGCTACTTCAGTTAGTAGGTTAGTATCTGCCTTCCATGAAGGATTTTATACATCAAGAAAGACTTTCCTGTGGAAGATATATGGAGTTTGAAGATTTTCAACTCAACTGTTTTTGTTTGTTGAGGTCTTTTTTTGCTTTTCTATTTTATCTAGCTAATCTATTATTTTTCAAAGTTTCACTATAGTACCTAAATGCTGTTAGAAGTACTCAAAGTTACAAGTATCAGAGGGGTAGCCATGTTAGTCTGGATCTGTAAAAAGCAACAGAGTCCTGTGGTACCTTTAAGACTAACAGATGTATTGGAGCATAAGCTTTCGTGGGTGAATGTGTCAGATGCGCCGGACGAAGTGGGTATTCACCCACAAAAGCTTATGCTCCAATACATCTTTTAGTCTTAAAGGTGCCACAGGACTCAAAGTTACAAGTACTCTACTTAATTATTCAGTCTGGTAATCCAACTCAGGAAGCCTAGTTAGTCTAATGCAGAAATGTTTATGGTCCTATGACCAGGGCAGAGTCAAGAAACCTGGGTTCTGTTTCCAGTTCTGGCACCGACCTACCATGTGACTTTAGGCAAATTATTTCACCTCTCTGTCATTCTCTCTCTTTCCCATCCTTTATCTGTCTTGTCCCTTTAAACATCTGCTTACCATCACTTCAGATATATAAATACAGTGTGTGTGTGTTGGGGGAGGACAAAAATCATATTGAGCTTCATTTCAGTAATTTTATTCTTAAAAAAAAAAAAAGAAGTCCCAATCATAAAATATTTGTAAGAGTCCTTGGGATGATTACATCTTTTTAAAGTGGCACATTGCGATCTTAGATCTATCAGGGGCCAGCCTGCAGCAGAGCTAGTCCCCTGGCAACCTAATAAATGCAGTTAACCCTGATAGAAACTGTCCAGTTGACTGTGCCATGATTGGTTGCAGGAGACAGCAGGATGGTAATTAAGCTCAGTAGCAGCATCAGTCCAGCATCCCATTTGATCACCTTTTATGGGTAGATAAGGGCTTTGATAAAGAAAGGGAAAAGGGTTGTGAAATTCTGATTTCTTAAGGTAAACAAATTACATTACACTCAAACCATTAGGCCAGACTGACAACAACTCGGTCACTTTTAATATACATTGTGACAAAAAAAAGGGGGGGGGGCAACAGAGGAGTAACTTTCACATTGTAAAGAGTCTGAAGAAGCAGCTCCTGAAGGGAAGGCTGTCTTGTTAAAATATTGTAGAGCATGAAAGGAGATGAGATCCTAAGTCTTTTATATACATATGGTTCCTATTCATTTGATTTTCCTTTTTAGGGTGTAATAGACTTTGCCAGGAGTTGCATCTGCACTTTCTGCAATGTGGCTGGAGTTTGGAGTTGTTGGAAGGCGAGGACCAACCTCTCAAACCATGGCTAGGGTGTGGAAGATCTCCCTTCCCTCTCATCAGTTGATATTGGCTGAAGTAGCCACTGCTTTCCAATGGTTGTACGGGTTACTGATGCCCCCACGCAAACATGAATTTGCAGCACTTCTATGGAGCTGCACCAAACCCTTCCGCATCCAGCTATAACTCTTTCTGTGGCATATTGGATGTGCAAAGCACCCACGTATGGTCACTCCGTCAGCAGATTCCCAGTGCAGCCCCTATGCAGAGCTTAAGGGGTCGGAAGGCATTTTGCACCCTGGCTGAATTTTGCCCTTTTGCACATATATCAGAGGAACTCAAATCACTATGGGCCACACACTTCCACTCTCACTCACAGAGTAGCACTTTACTATGTTATTAGTCCCATTGAATGACGTATGGAGTAAAGTACTATTAAGTATGAGGGACAGTGGCAGAATCTGGCCCTGTCTAAACATTAATTAAGCATCATATCACCATAAGAGAAAAGTATTTTAAACAAGTAAACTGAGGCACCAAAAGACTAAGAGTTATAAAATCCTGGAGCACTGACTCCCAGTTTTATTCTCTAATCAAAGCAGAACTCTACTTTGCCACAACTAGAATTGTATGTGCTGCATTTGTTACTAGGACCACTCATTTAAAATTTAACATGTTAAACAGTATTGGTGAACACAGGACTCCCTGTTGCTTTTTACCAAGATGGATGTGCACTTAGCTGCTTGTTCATAGATAAATGGTATTGTTTCATTGTCCTCAGGGCTGGCTTAGTTACCTTTCTTGGAAGCCAAATACATTTGTAAAGACTCTTCACACAAGATGAGACACAGACTTTCCATAGGCAAGTAATTAGGAATATTAGCAGCATGAATTTTAAAAGAATCAGTAATCTCTGCATAAATATTTTTCCGTTTTGGTAGGAAAGCCTTGTTATAGGCTTAATTATCACTGACAAAAAACACACAATTTCCTAGGGAAATACTACCTACTGATATCACAGAATTCAGTCCTGCTGCAGAGCTAGGAGGTATGTTCTCAGTGCACTTGTAATCGGGTCATCATCACCATGGTTCTGAGTCTTAACTGACTGAAAACGGTAGGCAGTTGTCTCATTAATGCCAAATGTTATAGTTTATTTCTGGGAATTGAAAACCCTGCTGCCCAGGGAAACCTGTGCTGTGATAATCCTTGGAAACAAGGCACTTGAGAATAACCTGCCTGCCTCACATCAGACTGGTTTATGCACCTTTAGTTCTTGATACTTGGGGTTTTGGGTTATTAGCCAGCTTTGTTCTGTAATATTTTTATTATGTGAGCTCATGTTCTTTGTGGACAATAGGTATGGTATTTATAGAACAAGAGTGAAGTCAAGATGCTTTTCTTTCATCTTCCACCACTTATAAATTAGTCTTGCCACTGTAGTGTGTTCTTTGCATTACACTGCATGTATTATCCTTTACTGTTTATAACTACCTTATACTGTTTACCTTCAGACTTAACAGTTCCCATGCATAGCCTTGACAGTGTATACGATCACAATTCTACATCTGAAAGACAATTACATACATTTATTTTTCCCTCCTTCCCCAACCTTGATGCAATCACTGGAATCATGCTGTCATCATAGAAATAAATGGCAACACTCATGCCAATTTAGGTGGCAGTGGGAGACTCAAATGGATTCAGTTTGGACCATTTGCTGTCCTTGTAGTCATCTTTGTCATTAAAATAACGTATAAAAAATGAACCGCTTGCACTTGGAGAAATACACCAGCAAACAGTAGAAGTGGCTTTTGTAAATGACTATAATTTCATTTCCCTACTATTCCAATTCTTTTTCAGGATACACCCTCTGTTCAGTAGAATATGTATATTTGTAGCAGGAATTTACATCAATTTGATCACTGTTAACAAGCACCTCTAGAGAGGTAGAATTTTTGGCAGCTTCATTATTGGCCTTTATTCCTTATGCACAACAGTGCCTGACTTACATTTTTATTTCACAATACAAGTCATTCTATCCCATGTGTAGCATATTTTGCATGCGGTACCTAAGAATTGCAGGGTGAAGGGGTTTCATCAGAGGAAAGCTCTACTTTTTCAAAAGTCAAAATGACATATATATAAAATCAATATAAATTTTAGTGAAAGAGTAGATTGTGGGCCAGGTCCTCAGCTAGGGTAGAGTGGTATAGCTCCATGGATATCAATGAAGCTACACCAACTGAAGGTCTGGTTCTGTGACTTTAGGCACATGCCTGAGCAAGGGGTAGGGCATACACTGCACCAACTCAGGCAGCCTGGGAAGCACTGTGACATGGAGACACATGTCCAAGTCACTTCCCTGTTTTGTCCTTGTTCCAGAGAGGAAAGAGAGTGCTACTAATTGCTTCTGGCCTATACTTGCAGCACATTAAAACACTCCCTGTGAGCCAGCTCACCTATACTCCCCTTGCACCTATTTGCAGGTATGCAACCCAAATCACAATCTAGCCCTAATTATTTGGGCACACACACAGGGTTTGTTTTTGTATCAGGGGGTAGCCATGTTAGTCTGTATCTACAAAAACAACAAGGAGTCTGGTGGCACCTTAAAGACTAACAGATTTATTTGGGCATAAGCTTTCGTGGGTAAAAACCTCACTTCTTCGGATGCATAGAGTGAAAGTTACAGATGGTTTGTTTTTGTTTTTTAAGTTTTGTGATTGGTTATAAGCACTGAAGTCAGAGGTAATTTATGGATAACTATTTTGCACTTCCCCACCCAGACCTCAGCAAAGCAACTCCTGATGCTCCCATAATCAAGTCAGTGGTAATGCCCACCTATATTGAATTGCCTTGAATCATCCATCTGAATGACAAATGAATCTGCAAGCAGAAAATGAGAGTCTGTAATGGTACTAATTACTAACCTTCCTTAGTCCGATACCTCAAGAGAGCCAAACAGTAAATGAGAATGAATAAGCATTATACATTTGGTCACATAAATCCTACTTTTAAAGTTACATTGTAGGGTCACCTTGCCTTAAAGACAAATGGGTTCAAAACCAACAGTTTAAGAATAACAATGTGGAAAAGGGTCTTTAAAATTATTAACCGTAATATTTAAAAAATAGAATAAATAATACAGTAATCACGGTCTCCACTCTTCCTTGCATGAGCGGTTGCCCTGGTTATCATCTGGTGTGAGTTTGCCTTATTTTACATAGGTTCCCTCCTGCCCATCTTTTCTCATACAAGGATTCCCATTCACTAAATTAGGACTCCTCACGTGGGTAAGGATTGCTCACATGAGAAAGGGGTTGCAGGAAACAGAGGCCTTGGATTGTAGGCTTTGCAGGTGAGTGCACAAGAGGGGAAGAGAACACAAGGAGCCAGGGGTCATTCACTGTTCCAGACCTTGTGCTTCCTGAGCCCAATCCATGTAAGTCTTTGTGCTGGTTCAGGACCACTAAGCAGAAGGACTGAGAAAGTCAGGCACAGCCTCTGGTGCTAGATAATTTAAAGGGTGTATAGAGGGGAGGGGTGTCCAGACCTAGCCTCACTACCATGCTCAAGAGTATAGCAGAGTATGTGTACACTGTCCATAGGAGCATGGCTCTCAGCCAGGGTAGGCAGACACATGCTAGCATAACCAGGAGTTAAGTGGGCTTGTACGCTGGTGGCTAGCCTACAACATCCATGCTATTTTTAGCATGCTAGCTTGAGCAGAGTAGCATGTGTCTACGTACCCATGCAGGGAGGCACACTGCCAGCTGCAGTGCAGACATAACTGCAGAGGGTCAATGCTGCATACATTCCTGTTGTGCTTCTGAAGACATTGAACCTGCCTCCAGACCCAAAGGACCTCAGTCTCCATTGCTCTGAGTATAAAATGGGCATAAGCAGCTAACAAATCAGAATAGCAGTGTTTTTTATATTCACTTTGTACAGGTGATAATCAAGTGCAATGCCTTTCAGAATGACCCACAGCCATATCTACTTTGCAGGTGGTGGTAGTGGTTCACAGGCCACTACAGAACAATGTGTCTGTGAAGAAGCATGTAAATGTAGGGGACTACACGTTATTTTTAAAATTAGCAATAGGAAGATAAAGAGAACCTCCTAATTTTTACAAGAGCTTTTTAAAGTACAATATTTCTCCTGCTTTAAAGACTTCACCTGAACTGACAATATGTAACTGATTTATCTAATGCATTTGCTTATTATGACAAAGTTCCTCCACTATCTTGGTGGGTCCTGCGCTTATTGGCGGATTTAACAGGACAACAACCTCGTCATAGGTGGATGGTTCGTTCTGGCTTACCCAGGCACGAAGGTCTGGTGGTAGTCCCCTCATGTATCGGTCGATGATCAGAACCGCTAGTATCTCTTCCGGACTATGTTTGCAACCACTTTCGTGCGAGATGGATGAGGTCATACAATTGGGACCACGGGGTTTTGTTTTCCTGGTACCTCCAATCGTGATACTGCTGGGCCTGCACTGCTGTCGTTACCCCAGATCTGGCCAGGATCTCTGCTTTCAGCTGGGGGTAGTCTGCCGCAGCCTCTTCAAGCAGATCATGGTAGGCCTTCTGGGCCTCCCCACACAGGAATGGGGCAAGGATGCCAGATCACAGATCTCAAGGCCAGGCCTCCCGTAGGGCTATCCTCTCAAAGGCCAGAAGATATGCCTCTACATCATCCTCCCGTGTCATTTTCTGCAGCCAATGGCTGGCCCGTATGAGCCGCATCCCATCGTGGCCGTGATTCAGCTCTGTAAGGGACTTTACCTGGTTTACTAGTTCCCACAACATAGCTCGGTCTTAAGCAGCCTGGTTCATCAGCAGGCAATTAGTCTCTTGCTGCAATCGCACTGCCTCCTGTTGAGCGGCTGCCTGGACACGGGTAGCCTCCTGCTGGGCCACCGTAGCTTGTATCAGTGCTCGCACTACATCATCCATTGTGGTGAAAAAAAAATAAACCCTCTCTTGTTGTTGTTGGTTTTTTTAAATCACCCTCCTTCTTCCGCCACACTGTGCGCCCCAAGATCCCACCCCCGACACCAGTGTGACAAAGTTCCTCCTCTATCTTGGTGGGTCCTGTGCTTATTGGTGGATTTTCTTGCCTCAGAGATTTACCATGTGGGTTGGGGAACAGCCCAGAAACCTTCCCCTCTGGAAGGGCCCACAGTCCAGGTCAATTGGGAGGTTTGGGGGGAACCCAGGCCCACCCTCTACTCCGGGTTCCAGCCAAGGGCCCTGTGGACTGCAGCTGTCTATAGTGCCTCCTGTAACAGCTTCATGACAGCTACAACTCCCTGGGCTACTTCCCCATGGTCTCCTCCAAACACCTTCTTTATTCTCACCAAGGACCATTCTCCTGGTATCTGATAATGCTTGTGCTTCTCAGTCCTCCAGCAGCATACCGTCTCAGCTCCTTGCACCTCTTGCTCCCAGCTCCTCACACTCACCCCACAAACTGGGGTAAGCTCCTTTTTAAAACCCAGGAGCCCTGATTAGCCTGCCTTAATTGGTTCTAGCAGCTTCTTCTTAATTGGCTCTAGGTGTCCTAATTAGCCTGCCTGCCTTATCTGGTTCTAGCAGGTTCCTGCTTACTCTGGTGCAGCCCCTGCTCTGGTCACTCAGGGAACAGAAAACTACTCATCCAATGACCAGTATATTTGTTCTCTAACAGACTCCTATACCCTGGCCAGTTCAGGGTCCTTGTGTTTTGCTTGGAGGTTTATATTTGAAAGAGCTCAAAATCTTAAATTGAGCAGAAGCTACCAAGTTTACCCATGGCTTCCCTTCCCTTCCCCTTCCTGCAACCACACATTTCAAATGGTTTTAATACAATGTCATAAAATGGTCCAGGTTCACTCAAAACCTTTTACAAAACCCACTGGTCTGGGTCTGTCACATTATTTTAAGTGTGGATCTTGAAATCAAGTTTCCCAACCTCGTAAGTTAGGCGCCTTCTCCAAGAGCTCCTAAAGTAACATAGCTGGGGTAGATTGCAAGAACAGTTGTTTGTATTACTTTTGTTCTAGCTTCTCCTTTCTCTTTTTGCCTGCTCTCAGATGGAAAGCCAAACAAACTCCAGAGCCTAGTTCAATACTGCACCTGATATGAGCTTGGAGCAGGACTTGGGTAGGGGAAGAAGGTAGCTTTACACAACCTTTTCACCTTCTCTATCCCAAAGGTGTTGGTGGCTTCTTTGGCCTCCCTGTGCAGGCTAGAAAAGTTTGAGATGCTGCTCAAATTGCCAACAGCCCCTCTGGCCTAGTTCAGCATCATAGAATAACTGTAGTACAGCAGCATGATAGCCCTGGCCCATAACCCCAGCACACCTCCTTGCTGGGGAGCTCTTGCAGTGGGGTGGCACAGAGACAACTACACCTACTGAACCTCTAACAGCAGTGGAATCCCCAGAGGCTGGGACTGACAGGTTTACACTGGCAGAATTGGTGTAAAGGGGCCTCAGTAATGAATTAGGCTCCATAAGAATCAGGTTTTTTTTTTTTTTTTTGTTGTGTGTTGACTTTGTATTCATAGGTTAGGGACCCCAACTAAAATAAAACAATCCCCATTGTAAAAAAACAAACAAACCTGAATTATACTGTTTTATTTTTGTCTTTCAATGCCTGTAATTAATTAAGAAAAGCAAAGTCCTAATTGCTGGAATTAAGTCTACTAACTGCACTAATGTCTAAAGAAAAAGTGGTAGTGTGCATTAGAGATTGAAAACAATTTGGAAACAAAACAACCTGAACTTTTGGCTCAAATGGAAATTGCACTTCAACTTACTTTTGGTTAGAAGGAGAGTTCAACTTAATGAACAAGCTAACAGTTCCTGTGCATCAAGATGTCAGATGGAATTGGAAGTAGAAATACCCAGGGGAACAGTCTCAGACATACTGGAGACATCACAAGAATAGTTTTCTCACAAGATTCCTATCCTCAGTTATGGATTCAAGGCTCGATTGTCAGTTTACAGTCAATCCCATAGGGAGGGGCAGGAATCATTGTGCTGCCCTTGAAAAAGCTCAGGTGGTGTTGGTAAAAACTAGCAGTAAGTTACCAGCTCCTGTGTGCAAGGAGGAAATGGGGCAATTGTGACTCCTTGCCTCAAAGGGCTACTTCTGGGTATCTAAGTTAGGTACTACCCTTTACACAGAGCTGGGCCTGAAGTCACGATCTAGCCCTTAACATAGTTTTACAAAGCTTAGAAAATATCTTCATGTTACTGCATAAAGCATGCAGAATTACTCACTTTGGCTGAGATTCTTTTCATAGCCATTAATTAAATAAACTTCATGTCCCCAGTCCCATCTCTTTCCTTCCAGTGCTTCAGCCTCACACCCCATCACACAGCCCCATCTGGAATTATCGTGCTTTGATCAGTTCAGCTGTGATTTGACTTTGTAGTTAGACATAGCTGGTGCCTCTGATTACAAACAGCTTGAATTTCTATAGGAGACTGGCCTTATTTTAGATCATCTCCTAATTGAAAGGCATCCAACAAGTTCAGGAGCTTTTGTAAGAACACTTCATAAAAGGTAACACTAGAGTTCAAAAACCTTATTTTCTCCTAAGTTACATTGAAATAAATCAGGAGCCTATCCACTGAAGTCAGTGGAATTAGTCTTGTGTAAGACTGGAATGAGTAAGATCAGAATCAAGCCCCCCCATCTCTAGTGCAGGGTTTGCTACAGCTTTGTGCACTGGTGTGAGAATTAAATTTGGTGCAAGCTATAGTCTAATTTATAGTGAACTCACATTAACACTCAGCCATGAAGAAATGTAACATGCCTTAAGTTCTTGGGCTGATAAAGCATATTTTAAGGAATCCCTTGCTATGGAAATGACACCAAACATTGTAATAATACTGGTAAAATATGTGTAGCGATACTTTTACCTGATAAAATGAGAGAATATTGCATTGTCAGCGTACAAAATGTACAACCTGCTGATTTGGATGGGAATTTAATTAAACAAACTCTTAACACAGTAGCTTGTTTTGTATAATGTAGCAAATGCTTTTCCATTCCCTTACCATTAGGTAACAGAAACCCGGACTGGTCCTCTTGGCTGCAGTAACTATGACAACCTAGATTCTGTCAGTTCTGTTCTGGTTCAGAGTCCTGAAAATAAGATTCAGTTACAAGGTACGTAGATGCAATTTTGTTATTTTTTTATGGAACAGGGGATATTCATTTTCTCTCTTTTAACCTTTGCTGCCCTCATAAAAGGTCATTTCCCTATTTTTTTGTCCAATAAGCACATTCTGGACAAAGTGAAGGAAGTGTCAGTAACTCCTGTTGTGTTTGCACTAGAAACAATGTCAGTACTGATCAGAAAATAATGTAAGTCTGTTAACATTTTACAGCCTTATTTAGCAATCAATCACGTATGCACTCTTTACCCAGCCAAAACTTCCAAAGTGTACACTGAACAGGAAATGACATTTAGACCCATTTTTACATCCTGGCTCATTTTGTGTAGTCCCAATTGAAACTGATGGGACTATTTGAAGAGTAAATTTAGGCCAGAGTTTTAAAGGTATATAGGTGCCTAAAGATGCAGATGGGCACCTGGAGCCAGATTTTCAGAAGTATTTAGTTGCCTAGTGAGATTTTCAAAAGAAAATAAGCTTGTTAGGCACTTACTTGCAATTAAAATCAATGGGCGTTAGGTACCTATCTGCTTCTTCAGGTGCTTAAATACACCTCTACCCCAATGTAACGTGACCCGATGTAACACGAATCCGGATATAACGTGGTAAAGCAGTGCTCTGGGGGAGGGAGGTGGCGGGGCTGCGCGCTCCGGCGGATCAAAGCAAGTTCAATGTAACGTGGTTTCACCTTTAACGTGGAAAGATTTTTTGGCTCTCGAGGACAGTGTTATATGGGGGTAGAGGTGTATCTTTGAAAATCTGGGCTGTAGTGTCTATGGCAAAAGTACCCAAAAAGGTTATGTGCCTAAGTCCCATTAAAATCCAGGAAACTGAGGCATCTATCCTGCATAAGAACTTTTGAAAATCCCATTAGGTGCTTATGTGGATCTTTAGGTGCTTAAATGCTTTGAAAAATCTACTCATGCCTAAAACCCTAAATCAGCAAAGGTGGCAGAATCTAGCCATTAATCATTGCTTTTATCAGTTACACAAGGGGTCCTGTGTATAGATGCTCAGTATTATTGCAGCTAACAGACCCAATTGTAGTTGCTTTACTCATCTGAGTAGGCCCAATCACATGAGTGGGATTACTTGGTGTGTAAAGGAAGCAAGATTTGGCTCATTTTGCAAATTAAGGCTCCAGCCCAGCAAACATTTGCTGCTAATGCAATATCTACATGTGCAAGTAGCACCCCTAATTTCTACTCAGATGCTCAATTACTACTTGTATTAAATGTTTGCAGTATGAGGCCATAAATTGGCAAAATATAATATAAAAAGTGTTTTTCAGTTTTCAAGATAGACTATCAGGATTATTTTATCTCCCTGTTGAATATGTCCACATTCTTTTTTCTCCTACATCTGTCTGGCTAGCTGTTTATGAGTACATTAAGGACAGCATAGATTAAACATCACATGATTTTTTTTTAAAGGCATAAAACAATTGGATAGATGATGTTATTTACTTGGGGGCTCACCTCTTCCACTGTGTCTGCAGAAATAATCTGCCATTTTGGAATGCTCTTTGATCACACAAAATTTTTCAATAAAATAGGTAGAAAAGTGGTTATTATGTCAATCAAAGACAGATTTGATACATGCCGTTGGATTACCATTAAAAATCATAATGTTATTGCTACTTAAACTATTTTATATTTAATGTAGTCATGTTGAACAAAGGCTCGGGATTGCCTACTGAGCTTTTCTTTTCACTTTGCAACTTCAAGACTTTTCAGAAGTATGTCGATATGTTTACAATCATGCCTAAGTAACAACTGGTTTTAGCAATGGTATCAGTGTTCTCAAACCATTGTGGTATGGCTTTCAACTTGCAAAATTGTATATTATTATTATTATTTATTAATATATTAAAAACAAGGAAGATTTTCCTGTGAACTTGAACAAGCTCCTGTCTACTAGAGGCAGATATAACAAATAACCTCTTATCTATGGACTAGATTATGATACTCTTATTCACACTGAAAAGCAATTTGCTCCGCAAGTGTTCCCATTGATTGCAGTCAGACCACTTGCAGACTTAGATACTTTTCAGTGTCAAAGTATCACAATCTGGCCCCAAAGCTTTGGCAAAAGATTAATATTAATAAGGTAGCTGGTTATATTTTATTGTTGTTGTTTAATATTGTACCTAGCATGACTGACAGCCATAACTAAATTAGAATTCAGTAATTACCATATAATCATGCTACTCATTGGCATCATGCAAATAATACTTAATTATTATAAAAGTAGGTCTTAATTTCCAGTTGCAAGAATTCTGGATCATTACATATATTAAAAAAACAAATAAGATGTATTTAACTGTTAGGAGCACAGGGAGATTTTTTTCAAGGGCAGGGGCACTTAGCCCCAACCCGCACTGACTTTCAATGAGAGTTTGGGGCCTAACCCCCATTTGTACCTCTGAAAATCTACCCTACAAGTCTCATTGACCTTCCGTGGGACTTGTTCTCCCAACTCACTTAGACATTCTGAAAATCCCTTCCGAGACATACAAACCAGTTTGGCGGTAATCATTTTGGTCCTGATCTAATATCTCCTGAAGTCAACAGGAATCCTGGAATAATAAATCTGGCCCTATGGGCCCAATCCTGCAAGGTGCTGAGTGTGCCCCCTTGAGGCACTCCCAGTGAGAACTGGGTTCTCAGCACTTAATAAAAACAGATAGGAAATCTTCAATTGTATTTTGTGCAACATCATCGAAATACAGTTGACAATGAATCATCATACTTATATTTTTGCAGCATACTATTAAGACACCAAACACCTACATAAAATGATAAAAGAATGAAGCATAAGCATATAAGTTAAAAAAAGGGGTGGTGGTTTTAGCTCATAGTTTCTGTTCTTCCTCATTTGTCTTCACAGCTTTATGGACAGATAATTGGAATACATTAGACATCACGTTGTGAAAAGGAAACAACAAAAATGTATTAAGAATAATGTGTGACTACCCTTTTTTTTCCTGTTTGCTTCCCTTTCCCCGTGTCTTTGGTTTCTCTACATCCATTTTTCCAAAGTTTACATTAACTGCTAATATCAAGATTGTAATTCCACTGCATTTTTTTGCCACAGAAAAGCCCTTATGACTCTGGCTATTTATTCATCAATTCTTAACAATGTAAGGTTGATATAATCCATGCCCCGCACCTTCTTTTTATACTGACAGTCTCCTCAGAAGGAAAGTACTCCAGTAAACCTTCTATCTGGAAAGCACCGGTTATTAGGATTGATATTCTGAACTCAGATGGAAATAAGGAATTCATCTGAGGTTAAGCCTTGAGAGAGGAAAAATACTATAGGGTGGGAATGCTAGACAGATGGGTAAATTGACCTAATTAGGCCACATAGTTTTCTTCTGTATCTAAAATGTTACTTTGTCAATATTATATGTAGATTGTTGAATCTGTTTGGGTCAACCCTATCTCACATTTAAATGAGGTTATTCCTATTTTATTTTCTAAAGGTCTTCAGCTCATCCTGCCTGAATATCTGCAGGAGCGTTTTGTGCAGGCAGCTTTGAGTTATATTGCCTGCAATTCAGAGGGGGAGTTTATCTGCAAAGATAATGATTGCTGGTGTCAGTGTGGCCCCAAATTCCCAGAGTGCAACTGTCCGTACATGGACATTCAAGCCATGGAAGAAACCCTGCTTCGCATAAGTGAAACCTGGAATGCTTACAACAGCGAATTTGAAGAGTCAGGTGTGATCTTTTAAAATATTTGTATTTGTGTTACTGAACATCACAGAATTTCCTTAACAATGAGGGGTGAGCAGTCCCTTTGAAGCCCCTGGGACTATGCATGTGCTTAAAGGTAAGCATATGCTTCAGTGCTTTGCTGGATCTGTGCCTTACTCATTATAACTCCTTGATCCCTATAGGACAAATGCTAACCCAACCTCCAACAGGGAGTGGGGACAGTGGAATTATTTTTGGATTTGAGCAGGCTGCTCAGAGAATATTTATCTCCTGTAAGTGATTAAGCCGAGCTCCATGCTGGCCCTTTCCATGGCAGCGTGAATGAATATATGAGAAGGGGAGGAGACAGATCAGAGAAGGGTCAGCATTGGCCAATTCACTGTTACCTAGATTCTAAGTCTTTCCTTCTGCAGCAGAAATACACTAGAACTGCAGCTGTCACTATAGCCCACCTCTGCTCTGCAGCCTTAAGTGGAAGATTCCTTCCACACTTCCTACCCCAACTCTGCTGTTGAGATCCATCCTACCCAGCTGGAATATTTGGGCTGACCACAGGGATTGGATTTGCCCCTAAATTAACATGGACTTGATGACTCATCCATGTAAGAATTGGTACTCCAAATGCTTATCTACAGTCCCCTGAGGACTGTTTAAACTGGACTAGTTCCATCTCATTCCCCCAACACATTCTGTGTCACACTGGCTTTCTTCTAAACATCAGGGTTTGTTTCACACACCATTTCCCTCCTTCTCATCCCCAGGACTTCCAGTCCCATAGAGAATGGAAACTGCAGGTAAAATTGGCTTCTGAACAACTGTTTTCACAACTCATTTGCTCAGTATTATCAGGAACAGCTGTCTAGCCAGCTGGCAGGAAAAGGAAGGAGAGCTCAGGGGAAAAAAAATCAGGTATAAAATAGAAGTGAAGGAATGTGAGGGAGGAGTAGAGAAAAGTGGAAATTGTAGAATGAAATAAAATGTATGGCAGACAGGAAAGATACAGTCTGGGGGTGACAGGACTGAGAGAAAAAAAGGCAATGCAAGAACAGGAAACAAGGGGAGAAAAAGACTGAACATTAAAATTTTTGATTATAAATGATTATAAGTACTATGTTTTCTATATTCATTGTTTTAATGAAAAATACCCTAATTTCTCTTTGACCAATCAGAATTAATTGAGGCTGGGGAATTGTTAATCATCCAACTCCCACTGACTTTCAATGGGATTTGGATGCCTAATTCTCTTCGGCTCCTTTGAAAATGTCAGCTCAAGGCCCTAGCACTGGTCCTGCTCCTGAAATGAGGATGTGGACCATGGAGATCTGAGAGGATGCCATGAATCAACCATTATTTAAAATATTCATATATTTATTTGTTGATTTTTATAAAGCATCCTTCTTTGAAATTCCTCCATTTTGGCATCTTTGTACATTTCTGAAATCACACCTTCACTTAGAACATTATACATCAGTACAATTACATTGTAGGTACTGACAAGCTGTAGTTTTGCCTACCCATATATTGTCCTGTTTGAATGGGAGGTGATATTGGTTAGAGATTCAAGAATGACAGATGAAGCCACCTGGTAACAACAAGTGCCTTGATTCGTTTCTGTCTGAAAATATTCTCGTTTGAGCTGCATTTTATCTATAGATGACTGCACTGCTTTGAGTGTCCACCCTTGGGACATGTGCTGACTTGTGCCAATGAATGGTGAAGCCTTCTACTAGTAGTGTCTGTTAGAGTTCTTGTGCATCCCATTTTGCCCTCCCCTCAATGCTCTAGCATGTTAGTTTAGTATTAAGTGTTTGTAGTTAGATAGTTATAGTTACTGTTGATAGCGGATCCAAAAACCAAGAAGTATGGGTTCACAGCACAAGCTAGAAACAAGAGGCAAAATAGCCTTCAGTCCCTCCTACTACAGGAAGCCTCATCAGTTAAATCTTCCAGGTCAGAGATTTCTAAGGCTCCAGAAAAATGGATAAGAGGCTTGAATCAGCTCCAGTACCCTACAGTTCTAGGAAGCCTTCTATTCTAAACTATCAGGATCTAGCTCTAAAGACTGGGCACTCTCTGATTAAACTCACAGATCTGATTCCTACCAGGATACAAGTCCATCTGTGACTGAAACTCCAGATCCAAAGATCTGAAGAAGGAAAAAAAAAGTCAAAACAAAACACTTGTCAGTACCTGGGCCCACTCCCCATACTGGGGACTCAGTCTCTTGGACCATGAACATGCAGAGCTGAAGAAGGGATTGGAGTCATAAAGATATGGGGTCATCTGACCATCCTTTTATGTCAGTTTTTGGATCTGAATACTTCCCCGGCACCAATACTGTCTGTTGTTATAACTGCACAATTTCACTCAAAACTCCACTCCTCAGATTCTGTTGGATCTTTGCAGAGACAAGGGAAGAGACGCATGGATAATGAAGCCTGCAGTGTCTCTCCCTGCTCACAAGAAACAAAAGGTAGATACTTCACCACCTGGGTTGTTGCTTATGCTTCCCCTCCACCTGCCTTGAATACCTACTTTCTCTCGTAGGAGAGCTGTATCACCTCTTTTGTAGATTCCCACATCAGTGGTATCTCTAATTGTCTCCTTGTTGGATCCGGGATATTTAAAACATGTCCCACTAGCTGAAATTGGTAAAGATTGGTGTAGAGATCTATGCATACTTTTAGTAAGCATTATGTGATAGATATCTAAACCGGATCAGGTGCCCATTTTTGGCAGATCAGTTCTTCAATCCTTATTTAAATTAAGGCTCTTTATCCCCCCATCCTACTCTGATTACCATTGACTAAACCTTCCCAAGTGTGGGAATATGCAGAGGACACTCGAAGAAGAAATGAAGGTTATTTACTTGTTCTTTGAGATGGACTCTGCATATCCACCGTTCCAACCCTTCTTCCCCTCTAAGCAGCACTAGTGTCATTAATGGTGGAAAGCACTTAGGTGCATTAATGGTGGGAAGAACTGAGATGACAACTGCTACAGTGCTCCCTTTTATAGCCCCATCCTGAGAATGTGCTGGAGTGATAAGGGGAGTGGTGAGAGGGGGCCTCACAAGTGCTTTAACAGTCACTAACAGTAGAAGGCTGGACCATTCAGTACATATTCCAAGTGTGGGAATATGCAGAGTCCATCTCAAAGAACCTCAGTTACAAGTAAGTAACATCCCTTTTTGTTTGTCTCAGACTGTAAATGTGTTAAGCTGCTACATATCATATCTCTTATGATACCATGTTGACTTTGCTGCTGAATATTTAGGTCAATGATAAGTTTCCCAGTAAAAATAATGGCCACTATGGTATTGCAGATTTTCTTCTGTTACTGCATCTTACTCAAGCAGTATTATTTATATTGCAATAGCACCTAGAAGCCCCACTCATGGACTGGGACTCCATTGTGCTAGCTTCTGTACAAAGACTGTTCTTGCCCCCAAAAGAGCTTACTATCTAAACACCTCTTCTCCCTTTGTTGAGAAGAATAGTGACTTTGTTTAATAAGGCGGAGATTCATCAATGTGGTTATGAATAGATACTTTCCCCTGGATGTTAACCAACAGGAATGTTTTGGTTAATTATTTATCAGGTGTCTATTTTAATAAATAATGCCAGTGAGAATTACTGAACATCAATGGGCAGTATCCATCTTAAAATACATGTGGTATTCTGAGGGTGTGGGGGGGCAGCCCCTTACACCAGACCTGAGGAAATACTGGATAGAAAGACAGCTAAAACTTAGCTTCAGCTCTACTCCATGGAGTTTATTAGTGTTACTAGAGAGATGAAGACAGCTTGTTTAAATGAGATCCCTGAGTCACACACAGTTAAGTTTCACTGCAGCAGTAACAGCCTTGGGCAGTCCACCATGAAGGACAAGATCATTTCCCTAAACAACATGGATGCTTGGAAAAATCTTTGTGCCCCATTGGAGCCTTGATAACTGAGTATAAAACCTGTTTTTCTATGGACTGAGCAATACACAATTCAAAAATATCCAGAGCTCAATAGCACCTTCCCTCCCATCAGATGCAATCAGTGCCATCTCTCAGCTAAGGGAGAGCTTGGCTGAAGTCTGAAAGTAGATGAAGAGCAATTCACTGACGCTACATCCAGTAAATATCGAGTGAGGGGAGAGGGATGTCATTTTGAACAACTCAACACCTCTATAACCCTTATATCACCACCCGTCTTTGAGGGAATCTGGCCAGAGATTATTAAAAGAGTCTACAGCTTTAGTATTCACCTGGACTTTTCACCACTTATGTATAGTCAAAGCAATGTCTGCAAATATACCCCTTTTTAATCAATATCTGGAAAGCGGGCTACTCCATCCCCATCAAATTTAGACTTAGCCACAAATCTGTGATGTCTAGCCTTATAGTTTTCAGTATCTCGGAAAGAGATTATTAAACATATCAATAGGACAAGAAAAAAGTAAAACCCACTCACGGTGTGTTCTCAGTGTGCAGTGAGCATAATGTCAAGGGAAAAAATTGCTAATACTGGAGCCCTACATTTATAAAATATTGGCAATTCAACTATATTTAAAAATATGGTATTGATCTGCATGTCAGTTTAACATGAACACAGCATGTTGGTAATTATTACTAGATTTATTCCTTAAACAATATGAAAGTAGATAAATTATTAATAGGAATTCCATTAAACCATTTCCCTTGACCCCTCACACACCCTTATCTCTTGAATTTATTTCAATAAATGTGGACAATATAGTGGATATGAGTGTCTAAATCCCTTAGGCAAGCTTTGAAAATCTCTGCCTTCCATTTTTAGAATATTTTGTATAAAGACATACACTGAAAGCAAGGACAACATAGGTGAAAAATGTTGTCCGGCATTTGGTACTGTTCTGAATTGGGTATGTGGGTGTGGGGGGGAGGAGGGGGAAGGAGAGGGAGTGACAATGTTTGACAGAAGATAGTGGGGAATGACAAAAACTGTATAAATCATATTACTTTTTGAAAAGCCCTTCCAACAGAAATTTCACGTAATGTCAACTTTCTATTGAAACTGATAATTATGAGACATTATGAATGCTTTGGATATTCTGAAACATAGGAGATATTATTTAATACATGTTAATAGCATATTTCAGGAAAAACTGTCAAAAATGAAGAGGCCATTTTAAACAGTTCACATTTAATTTCCCTGCAGCAAATAAGGGAAATTCCTGTAGTCCTTTCTCAGGCCAACATCCCATTTTAATGGATTTGAGGGCATAAGGGGGTGCAGAGGCCTTTTGTTTTCTTCTCCTAATGAGCCTAGAGTCTAAAAGGACAAGACAGTGATGATGGAAAGGGAAATGACTTGTCCAAGGTCATACAGCATATCATTATTGAATTAAAGACTAGAAAGTAGGCTCCTTTCAGTCACAGCCCAATGCACTACCCCTGTGCTGGTTTTCTGTACACAAAACGGATTTCATCCAGTGTTATTTATGTAACTCAAATCCAGGTAAACATGCATATGTGAGTTTACGAGTTTTCTAACTCTCCTGCTTTCCACTCCTTTTTAGTTTAAATATATAACAAATGTGCCATCAAACAGAGAAACTCTGCCACAGATAGCAGATCTGTAATTGCTGTTGAGTTCAACAGGGGTCACACACATGTATCCATGGCCGGAATTTGTCCTAAAGAATAAGACTGCAAACATTCTCTTTAAGACTACTTGTCTGCTGTCAGTGTTCTCTCTCCTTTGTCTGTTTCAGATAAAACAATTAAAGGGTATATTTGTAGATTTTCAAAGGCATAAAATACCAGTTCAGTGCCTAACTACCATCTGTGCCTTTGAAAATCTCCTATGGCTCTCTAGTACTAATGAATTAAAAAAAAAAACTCAAAATGGTTCTCTTAGCTCCACTGCTCCCTAAGAAAAGTAGAGAGCTTATAAAATTTTCTCCTAGATAGAATTGTAAGGCCTAATTTACCAAAATGTATATGTCAGAATTTAAGTACAGTTGAAAGTCAAATTTGTAGATACATACTGCAGTGGCACATGCATATAGCCATTTATTGTGTATATCTAACAAACCTCTTGCAGACACAGAAAACAGATTGATGCATGCAATCATGTTAAATGCACACCAAATTAGGTGAGCAATTAGCATACACATTATTGGAAAAAATCAGGTGTCTTCTGCCAGATAGGCACCTCTGAGCTATGGATGATTTTTCCAGGAACAATTCATAGCTAGCAGCAATTTCTCCCTAGGACAGTGATGATTAATAAAGATTTGGTAGGCTAACAAAATTCAAATCTGAAATGTCCCAGTCATTGTTATGTGTAGATTTAATTTAACACACTCTTTTCTGACATCTTACAAGAACTCAAATCCCACTTTGGGCAATGAACATTTCCAGTAGCATATTACTTTTCTCACAATGTCCTTGGCTGGCTTTATCATTGTAGTTTCCCTCCAGAAACTCAAAACACAGTTAGTTCTTTGAGTTTCATGTAACCTCCTAATATTAGAAAACATACTGTGTTTTCACCCAAAGAACTGACAGCTATTTTGAATTGTTTACTCTAAGCCATCTGCTTATTCCTTATCATATCTTATACACACAGCCATATCTTCTGGCCTTCAGACTTCACTACCACCCTTGCAAGATGAGCAGCTGTTTTCTTATCAAAAATTCATACTGAAACTTTTCATCCTAAATTCTTAGTACATTTCATTAGTGTCTCAAGGACCTTGGCTGAATTCATGTTTAAGCACGATCCTCCATGAGAAGAATATTCTAAGAAGCTGTATTTTAATAGTGGCATGAAGAGAGTGCTTTTGGTCAAAACGAATCCATGTTTCATTTACCCCATTTTTATGTACAATAAATTGTGCCTATTTTGACATATATAATGCCTCTGAAATTATGCCAGTTACAAATGGGTTTAAAAATTGTGTAACTTTTCCAGTATCACCTGTACTTATAACAACGTTCAGGAAAGCACTTAAGCAAACACATAATTTTCAGCACAGAACCTATCCCATTGACACCCATGTGCTCAAGGACTCCATCCAATATCCACGGAAAGATGCCAAGTGGTGCTGAGTCAGTCCCCAGAGCTTTGATGGACTGGGATTATAATAAGCATACTCATTTTACTGTGTGACTGTCAAACCAGCATGATGGAATACTATTTGTGAAGACGACATTGTTAACAGTACATTACTATTTTAAAAGGCTTTTTGGATTCTCTTAAGCAAGAATAAAAAATATCACATGTAAAGAAGAAGGATTGTAAGTATTCTGCTATATCAGCTACTAGATCTGTAGAAAAAACCCCTTCCAGAGGAAGTCTTTGTGAGGGCATACAAGGGTCAGGTCATGACCCACTGAATGCCCTAAAATCCATGGAGACCCCTGCACATCATGGAATCCTAGAATATTAGGGTTGGAAGAAACCTCAGGAGGTCATCTAGTCCAATCCCCTGCTCAAAGCAGGGCAAACACCAACTAAATCATCCCAGCCAGGGCTTTCTCAAGCTGGACCATAAAAACCTCTAAGGATGGAGATTCCACCACCTCCTTAGGTAATCCATTCCAGTGCTTCACCACCCTTCTAGTGAAATAGTGTTTCCTAATCTCCAACCTAGACCTCCCCCACTGCAACTTGAGACCATTACTCCTTGTTCTGTCATCTGCCGCCACTGAGAAGAGCCTAGCTCCATCCTCTTTGGAAACCCCCTTCAGGTAGTTGAAGGCTACTATCAAATCCCCCCTCACTCTTCTCTTCTCCAGATACCAGGAGAATGGTAAATGGCCATATCCTCTGCATTATTCCCTGGCCCACATTCCCTGAGCCATCTGCTCACTGCTGCACCCTCTTCCACATCATCCCATTCAATGGGCAGACATTGCAGCGTAAGAGTTAATATGACAATTAGCATCAATACTTTTTGCCCAGATTTCTGACAAATGTGTGATTTCATCATGAGGTCAGATTGCATAGTGCACCACCATTGTCCGCAAACAAACACTTACAGAATCCCAGTAGTAATTTGATTACATGATGGTCTTTTGCCATCTTAGAGGGAAGGAATTATGATGTTTCTTTAGGATTCTCCACTCTTTCCTTCCATGTTCATTGCCCAGTTTTGGCTGGTATTTGTACCTATTGGATTTCCTCCCCACCTCAGACCATAATGGATGATTTCATTTATAGCAGGTAAGTACCAGTAAGTTGACAGCTACCTGCACGTTGTCTGGAGAGGTGAGACGAAAAGACCTGAGCACGGGAGAGAAGGGCGGGATCCTGTACTGCCTTTGCTTTAATCCTGCCCTAGAGGTCTGCTGAGTGTCTTTGAAAAGCCAGCCACTTCACTGACCTGCCTAAATGGGAGCAGACCTTTTTTTTGAACATTTAGTCCCAATATTAGATGCTGAGCCCTTTGAAAGCCTAAACTCATGATCAGGGGGACAGGAGCTATCTTTCTATATTTGTATAGTACTTAGTGGAATAAATATCCTTATCAAGATGTCTTTTATTAATAACAATAACTTAAGATAGATTTGAGTGGTGCCCAAGCAGAAAATTTTCTATAGTACCACAGAACTGTACAATACCTAGCAACATCCCATATAAATTGCTTCAAACCACTGAGAACTTACATGAAAAAAAGTGTTACCAAAAGATAGTAACAATTTTCCACAAAATTCACAGAAATAAAAGAAACATATTGATACTTCTTCTTAGCGTATGTGCAACGTGCGTCAGGTGGCACATGACCAGGATTCATTACTGAATCTGGTCCGCTGATTGGATCGTTAGCTTCCCTGGCCCAGGACCGGTACTGACAGGGAGCATGACATGAATGCTGATGCATGTGGGCTGCTCAGTGGCATTTAAGTGTGGTTGCTATGATAGCAAGGAATTAGATGAAATGACTCATGAGCTCCCTTCCAGTCCTAGCTTCTTAAAAGAAAATTACATTGACTATTGTAAATTAATTGTTGACACTGCACTGCATGTTTTAAAATAATAATAATAAAAAGGAGGACTGTTAAAAAACAAATATGAAGATGTGGATGACAGGATTATTAGGACTATTTATGAAAATTGTGACATATCAAATATATGCCATTTTCATAATCATGTTTTAAGTTATAAATAACTTCTGAAAACCTGAAAGTAAAAATCTTTTTCCATCCTGATATTTGATTTTCATCCTGTGCACATACACAGAATGCTTACTCCATATTTATTTTTTTCTTTCCTTGAACGGGAGGCTGTTGGTGTTGAAATCACCCCATAAGAAATAAATGTCATTTGGTGTGTTTGTTTTGAAAAGGAAGTGGCGGGAAAAGAAAGGGGAAGAAGCGTACAAAGAATTATAGAGACTTAGTTAAGAGATCAAATGTTAAGAACACATTTTTGAATGCTATCCTTTTCTGTTTCTATGTGTTCATTAGAAATATAGAAAAGTTACATTTTACTGTTTATAAAAGATAACACAAGTCATATTTTCAAAGTCACTTTGAAAAAGGCCACTGCAAAATGTTTCCCATGCAAACATGTTATAACTCTCAAGATACTGTAGACATGTGTATAGACTTTGGATAGATATCTTACTACTCAGCTTGGGCTCAAGTGATCAGGCCAAGCCAGTCCTGAAACATGCTTAAATGAGCATGTGGTAAGTAGTCCCACTGAATTAATTGAGTTGATGTGTGTGCTACATGTTAAGCATTTGCCTAAATGGATCAGGGCCACAGTATCTTACAGGTATTAGCCCATTAAAGCATGTATTTTTCTCATCACAAATTTGTGGTTATGCACAAATTTAGAGGCCAGACTGTGGCCTTGCTCTCCACAAATATTCTTACATTACACTTGAAAATGTGCTTGGCACAGATGTTTGTGAAAGGAAAACTCAGCATCTGCAGAAAGCAAAACAAAAGTGGCATGAAAATTGCTTAAATCAACTGATTTTAAAATTTGAATAAATCTTTGCTGAAAATGTTGTTCATTATGAGCCCAGCCTCCATCATATTGTGATTGAAATGTATTATTACAGCTGCATTGCTTTTTATGTTATTTCTTTAAGTCCCTTGAGTCAGTGGATTTAGGCTGCATAAAGAATATCTGAAAGAGTGCATAATTCCTTAATAACTGCTGGATTTCCTGTTGCTGAACAGTGATGCGTTTTGTAAATAGTGATACATAATCATCAGAAGAAATGAAAACACTGAAAGATTTATCTGAAATGGAGGGCTAGATCCTTGGTTGATGTAAATCAGTATAACTCCCCTGAATTCAATGAAGCTATCCTGATTTACACCAACCAACGATCTACCCTGACATTGTATTATTTTTTTTCAAATCTTCGTGTAGATTGAATTATTAACACTCTCTTCCTGAAATCATCTTGTCTAAAAGAATGGGATTTAAAGGACAAAAGAAAATTCATTAAGAGACTCTACTAGAAGGGCCAATCTACTTATTATTGAAATAAACGTCAGTAAAGTTAAAGTTCATGTATCTTTCATTTTTGTGGACAGTGTTTGCATCTTGAACAATCTCACTTCATGAACAATCCACATAAATCAACAGAAGAGAATAGCTCTGATGTGTCTGGTCCTATTTTTCAGAGGACGATTTAGGGAATTATCTATTAATAGTATGGTGAACTTGTCTACTGTATTTTGGGAACAACAAAATTCCACACTATTTTCAGACACCATCTTGGATGTGCTGTTTCACCTAACACAAACATAAAAGCTTTCAGGGGTTGATTCTCTAAAGCTCTAGTGGTAGTTAGGTGCTGAGCACTCACTGAAAGTCAATGAAGTTTAGACACCTAATTGACATTTGTGACTTTGAAAATCTGCTCCTTAAATCCTCTTGTCAATTACAGAAGCCTGAAAATGAACCTTAATGTATACTTCCAAACAACATGGTTCACAAAATCATACTATAATATTTTAAAGAACGTATTTCTACAGTCTTGTAGAGATTTGTCATTAAGCCAGTTACAATGATAAAGTAGTTGCTAAAATCAGAGTAATAATAAGTGAGTGCTTTAATTTATAAAAAGCAAATATAGGATCAGCCTTATTGGTGACCACCAGGAAAACAGGTGACTCACTCTTTCAATTTGAGAGAACGGTGTTTTGTTGTTGAGTCTTATCACAACAAAGGAGGTTCTGGGGGAAATGGTAAAATAACAACATGGAGGAAGCTTATGTTTAGTGGAGTGAGATTTGTGCTAAAGCTCACTTTCAATAGGCAAATTCCTGCTTTTTCTATAGAGGTTCTTATCCCACTCTCATCTCTGTAGTATCTCAGCTTCTTCCAGTAGTGCATTTTCAATGTGATTAACATCACCTGTTGTTCTCCCATCCTCTTCATTAAGCAAGCACTTTTAAGTGTGATTACTATGTGAGATGTTTGTTGATGGATGACTCTAGAGAAGTTTCAGCAAGGTTAAATTTGGTCCATAATGTTTAGCTGTAACCACTCTTCTATTTAGTAGAAAAATCCAGTACAATTTTGTTTTTCTTTTACTTGAAGACTACCCTCACCCCCAATAAGCCATTGATATTTGCTGTTTCCTTGGGTGTAGTTTACTCTGAAAATTATCTTTGTAAAAATGGGTACCAGGGGATTCCATTTGTATTGCCTCAATAGCTCCAAATCAAATTAGCTCACTTTATATTTTCTTTTGTTTTCCCCCCAGCTGCCAACCGTTCAGAGTCTACCTGCAGTGTGGACACCAGCTTAGGTTTGTTCTTTCTCCCATACCATCACAGGTGATAAGAGACCCTACATTCCAAATTGTGCCCTCAGTAGCTCACATGCAGCCTCATTCTCTTTAATTTGTAGCAGTAATGCTTAACATATTTCCAGATTACCTTTAGCTAACAACTAGTTTAAAATTATCTTGATATTTTCAGTATTTCCTGTGTTTCCCTTAGCAGTGGGAAAGACTATTTAGGATGATGTCTGAAGGTAACTGACAAGTTTAAGCTGTGCCATTGTACAGTATGTCCTCATTTGCTCTTGTCTCATCTATTAAAAAGTACAGGGGTTGTAGAAGCATTGCTGAGGGCATACTTTAGAGACAATGGGGTTGCACAGATGTTCCTATGGGTACATTTTTATGTACATTCTATTATGCTGATGCAAAGGAAGGAGAGCGCCCAGCTTGGCTTTCAGATCACAGGCTGAGTTTGCAGGGCTAGTAGCTAGAACTAAATATATCTCCTTGTACACTGAGCAAATTTGATCTGGAAATAGTAAGACAATGCATTTGGAATCCCACAATACCCTTTGCAAAGAAACACTTTTCTCAATAGAAGTGCTTTTGTACAGTAGCTTGACGATCCATTACTGGTTTTCCAAGTACTCCATTTTAACTGGGAGAGAAGATGCTACATAAACTTAATAAATCAAATTTAAAATTAAAACTGGAGGGTGAAGGACTCCTTTAATCTATAAAGAAGACAGATTTAACTTTGTGCCATGATAGGTTATGTTATCATTGATTCAGAAGGGAGAAAGAATGTGTCTATGAAAGATCCATGCAATCTCATAGTATATAGGAGGTGTTATCATTCACTCAGTGCCCACTGCCTCTCCTCTGACCAAAACAGAACCAATTGCTAAATCAGGATTGGAAGCCAATTGCTATGCCAAGTGAATCTCATTCTAAATCTTAATTGAAAGACTCATTGTGAACAGTCTGAGCTGAATCACTGGCAGTAGAAGTTCCTTGTTAAACATTGTAAATAAAGACATTAGTCAATATGGTTCAATCCATTTGCCCCAGAGCTGTATAGCAGTGGTTCTTTTAAGATGGGCCCTAGAGCTTCAGGCTCAAGAAGAAAAGAAAAAAAAAAGCTTCAAGCCTCCTGTGTTCTTAATATAATTATTGTTTACTCTATTGTCTTGCAAAGGTGTTAATTTGCCTCCCAGTAATTAACTTCCCCATGTGGTTGTCAGGCAATTTAATCAATAGTAAGAACAGATATACCCAGATGTCGTTGCTTCTGTGACCAATATTCTCCCCTCACCCCTGTGGAGGTGTCAGTGTTTTAATAAAGTGAACAGGTGCAATATACAGAATTTCTTCAGAGCCAATTTCTAAATTGTTCATCTCATATTCCAAAAGTGAAAGGACAGCCAATCAGACTCCGACAACATAATTGCCTCATTTTCAACCCTAAAAGCATTATGTGCCTCCTGCTAGTTTAGCACCTGGCAAATCTACTTAAAGTTATGCAAGATGTTGTTTGCTCAGATAATGCTTAAAGTATCATGACATTGTAATGAAGGAGAAGGAGAGGGTTTAATCTAGTATGAATCTACATTAGTCCTGTACATGGTGGACGTAAGTAGTTTCTTTGAAAGCTGGTAACGAATCTCACTCTTGGGACTATTTTAATCCATTCTGGCATCCTTGAACTCAATATTACAAGAGATGTCATTCTTGTCTTCTCTTTCCTCTTTATGGAGATTATCTCTGGTGATTTGTCATTTCTTAATCATTTGTAATGTGTATATATAATACTTCTTCCAAGAAGAAGTCTCATTTTTGTTTTTTTCCCCCTCAGTAATTTCTCCTTCCTTTTCTAGAACTATAGTTCTGGGACAAGTCTTTCATTTGTTTGCCTTGTTTAATTTAGACCCAAATCCCAAAATAAAGACAACAGGAGTCAGCCCACATGGTGCTCCCCGTAGGATCACGGCCTTACGTTTTAATTTTTTGGAAGCAGCAGTGGTTATGCTTAAGTTTCTGGTTTTTAAGTACTATGTTAGTCTGCAGGTTTAGGGAAATGACATTTATGATGATAGTAACTAAAGCTGGGCAAAAATAACAACCAACCCCCCCCCCCCACCCCCAGAATTTATGTCCCATGATAAATTCTGATATTTTCACTTTTTTTTTCATTCCAAATTGGGACAAAAAAGTCAAGACAGATTTGTCATAGAGTGAACAGTTCTTAAAAAAAAAAATCTGATTTGAAAGTGTTGAAACATTTTATTTTTGATATTGCTCATCAAAATTAAACACACATTCCCAAACAACCTCCCTAGGCAATTTATTCCAGTGCTTAACCACCCTGACAGTTAAGAAGTTTTTCCTAATGTCCAACCTAACCCTCCCTTGCTGTAATTTAAGCCCATTGCTTCTTGTCCTATCCTCAGAGGTTGAGAAAAACATTTTTTTCTCCCTCCTCGTAACAACCTTTTACATACTTGAAAACTGTTATGTCCCCTCTCAGTCTTCTCTTTTCCAGACTAAACAAAACCATTTTTTTCAATCTTCCCTCACAGGTCATGTTTTCTAGACCTTTAATCAATTTTGTTGCTCTTCTCGGTACTCTCGCCAATTTGTCCACATCCTTCCTGAAATGTGGTGCCCAGAACTAAACAAAATACTCCAGTTGAGGCCTAATCAGTGTGGAGTAGAGCGGAAAAATTACTTCTCATGTCTTGCTTACAACACTCCTGCTAATACATCCCTGAATGTTCACTTTTTTGCAACAGCGTTACACTGTTGACTCATATTTAGCTTGTGGTCCAGTATGACCACCAGATTCCATTCCGCAGTACTTCTTGTATGTGTGCAATTGATTGTTCCTTCCTAAATGGAGTACTTTGCATTTGTCCTTATTGAATTTCACCCTATTTACTTCAGACCATTTCTCCAGTTTGTCCAGATCATTTTGAATTTTAATCCTATCCCGCAAAGTACTTTCAACACCTCCCAGCTTGGTATCGTCCGCTAACTTTATAAGCGTAATCTGTATGCCATTATCTACATCATTGATGAAGATATTGAACAGAACCGGACACAGAACAGATCTGGGATCCCACTTGTTATATGCCCTTTCAGCATGACTGTGAACCACTGATAACTACTCTCTGGAAGGTTTTCCAACCAGTTTTGCACCCACTTTATAGTAGCTCCATCTACTTGCATTTTCCTAGTTTATTTATGAGACGGTCATGCGAGACAGTATCAAAAGCTTTACTAAAAATCAAGATATACTACATCTACTGCTTCCCCCCATCCACAAGGCTTGTTATCCTGTCAAAGAAAGCTATCAGGTTGGTTTGACATGATTTTTTTTTTTTTTTGACAAATCCATGGTGACTGTTACTTATTACCTTATTATCTTCTAAATGTTTGCAAATTGATTGTTTAATTATTTGCTCCATTATCTTTCCAGGTACAGAAGTTAAACTGACTAGTCTGTAATTCCCTGGGTTGTCCTTATTTCCCTTTTTATAGATGGGTGATATATTTGCCGTTTTCCAGTCTTCTGGAATCTCTCCTGTCTTCCATGACTTCCCAAAGATAATTGCTAATGGCTCAGATATCTCCTTAGTCATCTCCTTGAGTATTCTAGGATGCATTTCATCAGGCCATGGTGACTTGAAGACATCTAATTTGTCCAAGTAATTTTTAACATGTTCTTTCCCTATTTTAGCCTCTTCTGATCCTACCTCATTTTCACTGGCATTCACTACATTAGACATCCAATCACCATCAACCTTCCTGGTGAAAATTGAAACAAAGAAATCATTAAGCACCTCTGCCATTTCCACATTTTCTGTTATTATCCCCCCTGCCCCGCCATTGAGTAATGGGCCTACCCTGTCCTTGGTTTTCCTCTTGCTTTCAATGTATTTGTAGAATGTTTTCTTGTTACCCTTTATGTCTCTAGCTAGTTTGATCTCATTTTGTGTCTTAGCCTTTCTAATTTTGTCCCTACATACTTGTGTTATTTGTTTATATTCATCCTTTATAATTTGATCTAGTTTCCACTTTTTGTAGGACTCTTTTTAGATTTTTAGATCATTGAAGATCTCCTGGTTAAGCCAGAGTGGTCTCTTGCCATATTTCTTATCTTTCCTAGGCAGTGGGATAGTTTCCTCTTGTGCCCTTAATAGTGTCTCTTTGAAAAACTGCCAACTGTCTTCTATTGTTTTTCCTCTTATACTTGCTTCTCATGGGATCATACCTTCAATGCTTCAACCTCTCTGGCCACTCAGTAACAGATTTAAAGGTGGCAATTTTGCAACAGAAAAGCTTCAAAAACAGATTTCAACGAGAAACTGCTGAACTTGAATTAATATGCAAACTAGATACTATCAACTTAGGCTTAAATAGAGACTGGGAATGGCTGAGCCATTACACACATTGAATCTATTTCCCCATGTTAAGTATCCTCACACCTTCTTGTCAAACTGTCTTAAATGGGCTATCTTGATTATCACTACAAAAGTTTTTTTTTCTCCTGCTGACAATAGTTCATCTTAATTAATTAGCCTCTTAGAGTTTGTAAGGCAACTCCCACCTTTTCATGTTCTCTGTATGTGTATATATATATATATATATATATATATGCATAGAATGGAACATATAGTGAAGATTATATATAAATATATATTCTATTCTAAATATAAGATTATATATTTATATATAATCTTCACTATATGTTCCATTCTATGCATCCAATGAAGTGGGCCGATGATCACTTTCACCCAAGCTATCTTCCACTTTCAAATTCTTATCCAGTTCCTCCCTATTTGTCAAAATCCAATCTAGAACAGCCTCTCCCCTGGTAGCTATCTCCACCTTCTGAAATAAAAAAAATGTCTCCAATACATTCCAAGAACTTGTTGGATAATCTGTGCCCTGCTGTGTTATTTTCCCAACAGATGTCTGAGTAGTTGAAGTCCCCCATCACCAAGTCCTGTGCTCTGGATGATTTTGTTAGCTGTTTAAAAAAAGCCTCATCCACCTCTTCTTCCTGGTTAGGTGGTCTGTAGTAGATCCCTATCATGACATCACCCTTGATTTTACCCCTTTTGTCTTACCCAGAGACTTTCAACAAGTCTGTCTCCTATTTCCATGAGAGCACCTCATGTTACAGGTAGTGCCTTGTATACCTCAGGAATATTCCCTAATTGGGTTTGGAGACTCTACCCTTAATAGAAGTGCTTAGTTCTCTAACATCTTCCCCTGCATCTTAGCTCTCGTCAATATAAGGGAGGGTGAAGATCTAAGTGAGCCAGTTACAGCTTCCTATTCTGCATCAATTTGACAGTTAAATCATCCTGGGGGCTACTGTAATTTATACCACCTCCATACTGTCCCAAAGAGATCCTATACTTGTGGAGGACCAATGCACTGTACTCCACCCTACACTCCCCTCCAACTGACACTCTGATATGCACATCCCCTGACATTCTTCCTCCACTAGGGTTGGGGGAGGAACTCCCAGCAGAGCAGTTGCCCCAGCAGGCTAGTGGAGGGAGTTCCCCACTGGCCATTTCTGGCAAGAATCCAGCTACTTTGCACCCCCTGAGCAGCATAAAGTGACCAGATCATACCAGATAGTTTGATCCTATGATTTTTAATATTTATTCTAAATCTCGGCTTCATGTCCGGCCCATCCCTTTCACAGTACATGTGTTTGGTTCCTGTACTTAGACCTTAAGAGAGTAAGAACAGTGAATGATTTCTTTACAGAGGGCTGAATGATTTATATAATCCCATTTAAAGTTCACCTCTGCTACCTTTTCTGTGGAAAAAACAAAGTCATTTCAAGCCAAGGTCATATGTTTATATGGTGGTTTTTTCCAATATATATTTCTTGTAATAGTGCTGCTACTTCTTTAGATGAATTAATGTAAATCAAACAACTAAAATTAATTGGAACATAAAAACAAATATATATATTCATTTTACTGCTTTGTTTTTCCTGGGCCCTTGGAACAGAGTGGGTCATTATTTTTTGTATTACTATTTTTAATTTAAATCTCTAGAGTCTGGACAATACTGGAGCAGCATTTTATTGGACATTTACAGTATTTGGCCATTTGAAATATCAGTTCTATTGCAGATCAGTCCCTTACACAAAATTTTGGTAGCTTTGTGGTTTGAGATTTCAATGTGATGCTTCCGTTGGTGTTTCACCAATTATAACATGTATTGCCCTGATTGTAATTAAAAGCATTATAATGGGGAAAGGAGTTCTATTATCATGGTCTTCTTGTCAGAAGAGAGTTTTAGCATGCAGTGCTGTTATTTGAAGAGTAGGACACACTGTTGGGGATTTTGAAATTCTCTATCACAGCTCTTGATCATGGACTTTGCTGAGGCCATAGTTGCCTGAGGTAGAGCCAGATTTCTTGAAGCTCTGTTCCATGCTTTAACCTCAACTTTCAGTACTCAAAATCCTCCATGTTCTTAAGTGTGCAGCTTTAAATAGCTTTATTTAGCTTGGGTGGTATCAATTTCAGTTCTTAGTTTGTAATCACAAAATACAACAGTATTGGTAGTCAACGATACTCTTGTTGACAGCACAGACATAAAAGGTTTAGGACTGAAATGGCCATGGAGGATGAGTGTTCCTATCAGGTTTGGGTTGAGGCATATTGGCAGGGCAGGGTTGGGGGAGTGCTGCTTTGCTGCTGCCCACATCCACCACCTCTACTGTGAATAAAGGACTGCAGTTCCCAGAGGTGTTTGCCTAAGTAATAAGGCCTACATTCACAGAAACCAAAATACTGTGGTCTAAAGGTTTCAAGGATATAAGCTGAAGCAAGTTCATTCCTAGACAATTCTGGATTTCATCCCTCTAGAGAGGAGAGAATCCCTGAAATCACATCAGTAGCTCTAAATACCTTCCCCCTTTTTTTTTAAATTCCTCATTGGACTTGAGTACTGCTCAGTTGCACACTATGATCCTATTAATTATTTTTAACTTATTTCAAGAAATTGTCTCTCTCAGATGAACTTAAATGGGATTCACATTAAAATCAGACCTAGACAAATGAAGACTAAACCAGCTGACAGATAGGGCATTCCCGGGGATCCATGGAGAATTGAACGTATCACAATTAAAACTTTTATTTTCATATAAAATTGCAAGACCCTTAGCTATTGAAAGCCAGGAATCTTGGGAGATGCATTCAAAGCTATATCTCTGGAACTAAATCACCTCAGTAACCATTCCATGAGGGAAGACAACACTCAGTTTAAGATGGAGCATGGATGCCTGGTCATGAGTGATCATTCCAGGGTAGATTCTCAGTTTGACAGACAGCAGGATAGAGAATTGAGTCAGCCTCGATAAATATGAGACTCTAGAAGCCACGGCCATCTGGGCCAGCATATGGAATCACAGATTTTTTTAATCTTCTGCATCTGCCAGGAATTAACTAGCAGAGGTTTTGATGTACCCACATATAGACATGCCCTTCCTTGCTGGATAGAAGAGACAACTTTGTAAAAGTGGCCTTTCTTTGATGCACTGAGCAGCAGACTGAAAGTCTTCTGGTCAGATCAGAGGGTAGGTTTATTTCTTGAGTCCCATGGTGGTGGAAGACGAGATGTAGCAGTCTGATGAAGGGGCTGTTTGATTTGACAAGAACATCTACAATGTATCTTCTCATTTCCCATTAACAAATTGGCAACTAGAATTATATTGTGTGCTGGCATTCATGCCAAACATTACATGTTTGCAATGTCAGAGAGAAGATACTGGTTTATGTGGTGATACAGAAAACATGGCTGCTGAAATGGCCATTTGAATCAACAGAACCTTGTGCGGTGCTACATAACTGATGCATACACAATCTTCTTAATGTCCAGAGGATTGCTTGTATTTGCCATTCAGAGAGACCCCAAATTTTTGGGTAAGATGCCCCTCTGCATGGGATCTCTATTCAAAGATGAAGTCCACCATGGCCACTACCACATAGCAGGATTGAATTTGGAAATCCAGTCCTACTTGGAGATTCCTGCTGGATTGCCATGATCTCTGACATATTTCAAAGTCTGTCTTCACTGGGATCTCAATGGTTGCTGTGGTTGTCCCATGAGGAAATTACTGAGGACCAACTGAAGCTTGTTAACTCATTTTAAATTCAGTGAATGAATTACATTGTATGGTGCCAGAGCAGAACATCCTCTCCAAGGTGATGTTCATTGCTGAACTAATCATCCAGATAAAGAAATCTGTGTACTTCTTGCCTGTGCAAGTAGAACGTGAGTACCACCATGAATTCTATGAGAACCACCAGGGGCTGATACTAGCCAAGAGGTGAGACACAGATGAAGTGCCAGTATCAGCATGTGGTAGAGACAGATTTTACTGACAATGTTTAAATTATAATACTGTCAATCAAGTAAAAACAAAGAATGTGCATAAGTGTACATTCCATCCTTTACACACATTTTTGTACATTTTTATTCACAACTTCTCTACTTATTCAAAGTATTTTTGTTATAAAAATGTGTCAGTGTTTTGAAAAGTGACAACAGACCACTGAAATTGCTGTCAAGATGCTTTAACATTTTTACTTTAATGAAGTATTGTGTTGAAAAATACATGTTTCTACAGAGCTACATTTACTGTGGATTGTTGTTTACAAGCAGCTGCCCTCCAATTTCTTCTTCATTTAAAGAAAAAAATCTAACCAACCTACACCTAAAGCTTATTGATATTACTGTAGCACCTGGGAGTCCTAGACCAGGACCCCATTGTGCTAGGCACTGTAGGGGAAAATAAGATAGTCCCTGCCCCAGAAAGCTTGCAATTTAAGTGTGGGACAGACAACAGGTGTGTACAGAAAGAGATGAGGGCACACAGGGAATCAAATAGAAAATCAGCATGATAGGCAGTGGTCCCAGCACACCAGAGGCTTAGCCATTGTCAATTTTTTTGCAGACAACACAGCAGAGGAGAGTTTTAAGGAAGGTTTGTAAGAGGATAATGACTTGTTCTTGCAGATAGGAGGAACTACCTGTAAACAAGCAGAAGGGGCTGCATGAGAGAAAGCACAATGGTACTTACTTGAAAATGTAACAAGTGGTGATGGAGGGTGGCTTCATGGGTCTGATCAGAAGTGGGGAGGTGTGGGAGGAGACCTTTCAATACAATTGAGGAATTGTTAAAAGTAGGAATGGCTACCCTCCAGTTTATTTGTCATTTAAAGGGGGGGAACCCCTAACGAAATTTACACCCCAAACAAACATTTGTTTGATAAAAAATTCTGAAACTGATCAATGAATGCACCTTTTCAATTTGTGAGAGATTGTTTCAACTCATTTTGTGGTTGTTGTTTTGCTTTTTGAAGATTGGTTGTAAGAAATAAGAATCTGCTTAGTTTAGACTTAGGCCAAGCCTGAACAGAAGCAAGTCTTTATGGTATTGTTACATTATAACTTACAGAAAATTGGGTTGTTGCTGTAAAATGAAACTATTCCAGATTGGATATCAGTGCTACTAAGAATATAATATTAAAACACAAAACGTAAGTTAATGAAGGGCCAGATCCCCAGCTGCACTCATTTATACCACCTGAGGATCTAGCCAAAACATTTTTTCTGTTTTTTTTTGGGGGGGGGTGGTAAAGCATGAACCACTACCACGATATTAAACTATCATATTGTACCTACCTATTGTGTTTTACATACTCTCTCTCTCACACACACACACTCAAATTTCTTCCCGGCACCTTCTGATTTTTGCACATCCCCTCTGTGGCCCCCTCAAAGTCACAGGACCTCCCTGTCAACTTCTTCCTAGGACTGTCCAAGATGGTAGGAGGAGGAAGCTGGACAGGGAAGTGGGAGGTACTCTGGAACTGTGGTGTCTATTTCATGTCCCTTGTCTGCTCATGTCTCTAGGTAGAGTTCCTCTGGGTAGTGTCCATTGACTCCTTGGATGCCTCTGAGAAGTGGTTGGTGCTATCCAGGGTTCTCTGATTGGTTTATCCAGATTTTCAACCTTTAACCTCACTCCTATTCCTAATTTCTCCTTTGTTTTCCCTAGCAATCAGTTGTAGCCTGGATTCCTCCCCCTTAATTGAGGGGATGGTTCTTTAGTTATGGGAGGGCCTAGATCCTCCTGTCTCAATACTACAAATAGTATGTATATTAATTTCAGTTCTAATACAGATCCAAGAAGAATGAAGCTTTAGTCTTTTTTCCAGGGAACACTGAGATAAATCTACACTTAAATAAATGGGAAAGGACAGGTTAAGGACCTGGGGAAAATGTGACCTTCTCTATGGTACCAGGTTCTAAATACCTACACATGAGTTCAGCATCTCACTTTGTTTCTCAGTGGCACTCTTCCCTCTACCTCCATTCATGTTTTATTATATGGGCCTGACCCTACCCTGGCTGCAGGGCATGAGATTGTTCCCCTTACATGGAATTGTGAGGGGCCAAGATTCTTGATCCCAACTCAATTACACCCCTGGCCAGTGGGAAGCATGACAAAGGACATTACTCTGGAATTATACATTAGTTTATAATCTACTGTCATGTTCTACATATATCTAGGCATTTGTATGGCCACCTAATGCTGTAGTGTGTTATACTGTGTATACTCTTGTCAAGGCTGCTTCCCCACTCTGAACTTTAGGGTACAATTGTGGGGGCCTGCATGGAAACTTCTAAGCTTAACTACCAACTTAGATCTGGTCCGCTGCCACCACTCCCAAATGCTAATTCCCTTCCCTGGGTAGCCTTGAGAGACTCTTCACCAATTCCCTGGTGAATACAGATCCAAACCTCTTGGATCTTAAAACAAGGAGAAATTAACCATCCCCCTCCTTTCTCCCACCAACTCCTGGTGGATAAAGATCCAACCCCCTTGGATCTTAAAAACAAGGAAAAATCAATCAGGTTCTTAAAAAGAAGGCTTTTAATTAAAGAAAAAGGTAAAAATCATCTCTGTAAAATCAGGATGGAAAATAACTTTACAGGGTAATCAAACTTAAAGAGCCCAGAGGAATCCGCTCTAGCCTTAGGTTCAAAGTTACAGCAAACAGAGATAAACACTCTAGCAAAAAGGTGCATTTACAAGTTGAGAAAAACAAAGATAAAAACTAACACGCCTTGCCTGGCTGTTTACTTACAAGTTGTAAATATGAGAGACTTGTTCGGAAAGATTTTGGAGAGCCTGGATTGATGTCTGGTCCCTCTCAGTCCCAAGAGCAAACAACCCCCAAAACAAAGAGCACAAACAAAAGCCTTCCCCCCAACAAGATTTGAAAGTATCTTGTCCCCTTATTGGTCCTTTGGGTCAGGTGTCAGCCAGGTTACCTGAGCTTCTTAACCCTTTACAGGTAAAAGGATTTTGGAGTCTCTGGCCAGGAGGGATTTTATAGTACTGTACACAGGAGGGCTGTTACCCTTCCCTTTATAGTTATGACAACTCTGATGGTTCAAGATGTGCAACTGTCCTCATATCTGAAACAGATAGTTTTGGGGTGAGGTGATAAGGCACTGTGTAACCATATTACTTTTATCATTTACCTCTCTCATACACTACAGGGCTCTTTAACATGATAGTAGGGGATACAGCAACAGTGCAGGGCAGTGATCATTAAGTAAGCAAATGTGTTTTCATATTGGAAATAGTATTGTATTTTGCAGTTTTGTATTGCAAGTTGAGCATAGAACTTCCTTGTTATTAGTAAACAAATTGTAGAACACATTGCTATTGTGCAAAGGACTGCAAATAGACAATGTTTCTTATAGAAGTGATCATAGCAATGTGAAAACTTAAAAGAAATTATGATGATGTTGTCTTCTCTATTTTTCAGCAGTAAGAAACTAAGCTTAAGTAGAAATCCATGACTAGTAAGTATTTGTAAGGCAAATTATAGTTCTGTGGTTAAGGCGTAGGACTGGTAGACAGGAGAACTAACTTCTGGGCCAGATCCTTATCTGGTGGAATCACTATAGTTCCATGGAAGTCAGAGGAGTGATGCTGATTTACACTAGCTGAGGATCAGGGCCTCTGTTCTTTAGTTCTGCCAAAGGGAACATTTTAAAGCAATGCATAGTTAAACTTATTTGCCTGTCACTTGTTTTCCATAATTTATCTTTTTGTATTCTCTTAACTTATAAAAATGATGTGTTTGCATAAGAAAATCCAATACTGAAAACGTACTGTTATTAAACCTACATCATGACAAAATGTTGATGGCCGTTTCCATGCCCTAGATTGTGATCCTATAACTAGAGCTGGTCTGAATTTCTCTCTCTTCTCTCCATCCGCCCCAAAACAAAGTTTGGTAAACTAAACAAGCCAAAAAATGCAAGCATTTTCTACTAAAGTGTTCAGGTTTTATATCCCAAAATTGATTTTTATTTAGCTAAAAACCTGTATAAGCAAGACCAGATATTCTCCTCAAAACCAAGTCATTTTCTGTCAAAAAATAGGATGGACATTTTTTACACCAGATGTGGTTGTAACTAAGGTCCCAGCCATGCAAGCTACTCCATGAAGATAGACCACTCTACCTATGCAGACCCATTGCAGTCATGGAGGTTCTGTTCTAGAGCTGGCATCTACCCAATTTGGCAGGATTACGGAGTTATGGTGGGATAATTATATCTTCGGTGTAGGACCAATCTGACAAAACATGGATTGTCAAACAGGAGTGGGAAGATGAGGGAACTAGACACCAATATGTGGAATCTAATATGTGGGGGGGAAGCACAAAGTTACATAAAAGTACAGTATTTAAGATGTTTTCTACCATTAAAGTCCATTTTTAAAAAGGAAATAAAGGGATGGTCTAAATTCTAGAAATAAGCATCTGGGTCACACTACTCATGTGAATAATCCCATTGATTTATTATCTAAGGTACTTGTATGACCCGCATTATTATAATGTCTGAGTACCTCTCAGTCTTCAATGTATTTATCCTTGTGAGGTATGAAAATCCTGTTCTCCCCATTTTACAGAAGGGGAACTGAAGTTGAGACCAAGGGTCAGGTTTTTAAAAGAGTGTTTAAAGATGCAGATGATCACCCAATGGGATTTTCAAAAGGTGCTTTTCAACTAGGCACCTATTGCCTCTTTGACCGCCTAAATACCTTTAAAGATCTGGCCCTAAGTGACTTGCCCAAGGTGACACAGAAAGTCTGTGGTGAAACAAGGATTTGAACCCAAATATTGCATACCTAAGACTAGTGTCTTAATCACTGAACCATCTATTTCTATTCCTTGTCTGAGTAAAACTGTGTGCACTGAAATGTTTGCAAAACCAGGTCCTTTATTTGGATATAAGAGAGCCTGATTCTTATACACTAAGGCATCTTTTTGTTACCAAAGTGGAGAATAAGGCTAATGTGTATTTATTCTTAATCTAAGCTACTATTTATGTAATTTTCTGTTATTGTATCATTGTCATCTAGTCGTCATTGGTAATGCAATTATGTTTTATTGTAAAATGATACATTTTGCAGCAAAATATAACTTAAATTGTGTCCAAAAATAACCATAGATACGTAATTACAAAACATTGAATCTTGCCATTTTTCAGATGAATTCAAGTTCTTTATGAAAAGGCTGCCCATGAACTATTTCCTCAACACGTCTACCATAATGCATTTGTGGACAATGGATTCTAATTTTCAGCGTCGCTATGAGCAACTGGAAAACAGCATGAAACAACTTTTCCTTAAGGCACAGAAAATTGTACACAAGCTCTTTAGCCTAAGTAAGAGGTGCCATAAACAGCCACTCATCAGCTTGCCAAGACAGAGGTAAGAAATGCTGTGAAAACCTGACACACTCAGGACATTGTTTTGAGACTGAAGCCTGCTTAAAAGTACAGGTATGCTAATAAATATAATATGCAGCCTTTATAACCATAACAGCAAGACAATGCTATTGAGTCTTCTAACCTTTAATGTTGTTCTGGTCAAACCTTCCCAAAGATGATGCCACAATGAGAAAAGTAAAATGCAAACTACAACTGAATAGCCTTGTGTATTACTGGAATCAACAAATCAAAGTAACATTTCCCCTCCCCCCCAAACACACACACATCCCCACTGAGGTCAAATTCATCCCTCATTTAATCCATTAATTTCAGCAGAGTTATATCTACTCCTAGGCCTCCTATGTAATGCTTGAGGAAGTCAATGGAAGGATTTTCATGGACTTCAACAGGTATTTGATCAGGCCTTTATACCAGGTCTTACACAGGAGCAACCTATAATCTAGTGGAGAACAAAAAAAATAATGCAATGAAGTTACACCAGTAGAAGATTTGGCCTACTCTACTAAAGGGCAGTAGTGGACCTAAAATGAGCAGATTGTAGTATTATAAAAAATATAGATTAAAGATTAGAGTTTGATTTCTCTTGTAGGAAGCTAGGAGGAATGTCCTAAAATTTTAGTATAATTAATGAGCTCTTTCTGTCAGAAAGTATTTCTATAGGGATTTCAATATGCAACATATAAGAAATCCTTGTACCACAGTTGGAAAAGATAACTACAGATATTTATTGTAACACTTCCTTGTGGGAAAAACAAAACAAAACAAAACACAAGCCTCTTTCCTTGTCCTCCTACAGCTGGTTTCCTAACATTTTGCTAAGTTTTTAAAACTATGCCTCAGTTGGAAAAAAAAGAAAAAGAAAAAATGTTAATTGAAATTGACTGTGTCCTCCCCCTTGCTCCCCAGCTCTTGATTGAAGCAAAGAATCAAGCCATTTAAAGTAATTCCATCTCATGATTTTATAGTTTTCAAACCCAAACAACTTTACATATTTTTCCCAACATTGTTAACAGAAATAATTAATTGACTTCTGAGCTATAGAAACCACTTTCTCACAATTTATAGTCTACAATCAACAGATAGAGCAGATTAGAATGAGACAAAACTAACAGTACTCATACCTTTGTGCCCTGCCACAGTTTTAGCATACTTGGGGGGAGGGGAGAGGGAAATCCCATTTTCATTTTATTTCTCTCAGTGTCAATTCCTTTCCAATTCTAGATGTTGTTCTTAGATTTTAAGGTCAATTTGATAAAAAAAATGTATTATTTCAATTTCTGATTTAATGATGCAGTAGTTAGAATCACACCAAGATCAACCGTACAAGTCAATGGTAAGTTTTTATCGGCTGTTTAGATGTGATTTATTCTGACATTTAAAATTCCTCTAAGTGAGTAAGGAAGTGTGCTATGTGTCAGTGAAGGGGATTTTTTCAGGCTGTCTATTTTCAGCAGCAGCAGAACTTTTTGGAATAAATAGTGAGAATCAAATAGTAACATAGGAATTGCCAATTTGGATCAGACCTGATGTCCATCTGGTACATCATTCTGTGGTCAGCCCCAAATGCTTCAGAGGAAGGTATAAGAACCGGTAGGCAGGTGTGGGATAATTTACTCCCCACACCCCCAATGCTCCATCTTGGGTTCCACTTCTTGAGATAAAGTGGCAGAATAAAGTTTGTTTTCTGCATACCAATTGTGTCACCTTCTTTTAGTAAACTATTTCAGAGGAGCAAACAACTTACCTAGTTATACAGAATTAGAAAAGTTAAGATAAAAGTATGAGTGTGTATCCAGGATCCTGTCTTCGCTGCACACCTAAAACTTCATTTCAATGAGACATTTGGGTGTACAAGGACTATTGGCTAGAGTCCAATATGTTTAACACACCCACGAAAAATACTTTTGTGGATCTGACACTAAACAAGTTGTACTGAAATTATTTATTTACTTATAAGTAAATAAATTGCTAGAGGCATTCTGTGTCATTCCTTTATTTATCACCACTTTTCTTGGCCACTACTAATTATATAACTAAGTGTACTTTATTCTAAGAGGGTTGTGGAGAAGGGTTTGCAGGGCTGTGGGGTCTTTCCCCTCCCAGTCGTATCATAAGCATCCTTTGCAAGAGGATTTTCATCTGCTGAGGCATATAGTGAGACTTTATGTTGAGTATGAAAACAATTTGGATTTACTTGTGTGTATGTAAGCCTTTGCAACATGGACATTATCCAAAACACTCCCAAGCATGAAAAGAAAAAGTTACAATTTGAAAGAAAATTTCTTAATTTTCTGTGAAATGATGTCACAGAGCGTTATGCATGGGCTTCAGGGCCTGCTATGTCAAATGGATCAAGGATGGTCAATAAAATGTTCTCAGTGAGCTGCTTTGATACATTAACAGTTACATCTGCTTTAAGAATTGTGTGACCTCATTCACTGTGTTTTCTTTGCTTGACCAGCCTCTATTGTCTGCATTAGTTAGAATTCCACTAGGTGGCCAGCTCTTGCTACAGTTGATATCACAGAAAGATACAGCAATGCTGCAGATGGCAAAATATGTTGTCTCAAAAGACTGGCTGTTGTGGGCAGAGAGCTTCTGTATGAGGATAATCATGTGTAAAGAAGGATTGTGAATTGAGAAAGATATTAAAGTAGCATATGTATAGAAGCTTTTAACTCTATGATATTTATTCAGCTGCAAGGGGTGAGACCGACAGAGTTACTTCATCTTATTAGGTGTAGCTGCATCTTTTGCAAATAAGGTGAAATGTACAGAGGGGCATCAACTGGAACACAGGTTCTAAACCTCCTTAAATTTTAGGAACTGTTCCAAACGTTACTGTTCTGGATGATCACTATGGGCTGTAGCTAAACCTGAAAGATGGGATTGATACAAATTTAACTTTGTAGTAATGTGGGCTGTATTTAATGTTCTTCTTTTACAAGGGAAAATGGCCCATGTTCAACAGGGCCAACTTTTAAATGCTCATGATAGGTCACTGTAGTTCATATCTCACTGAGGTGAAAGGTCATATTTTTTGTCACTGTTCTTGTCTGGCTGGATTGTCATAGCAACAGCACCTCCTTTTATATTGTAGTAGCTATATTCTGAGCACCTGAAAAATCATAGGAACATGAGATCCTCATCCAGTTGTTACTTGGAATCAATGGGGCTTTCTGTGCTAGTAATATTTGGCAAGGTCAGGCACCAAGTCCCTCAGAATTAATGGCCCAAACCTGCTTTCACTGACCTTGATGGCAGTATTCCTATTAACTTCCATGACATAAAACAAAGATCCATGTCAAAGAGCATGGTTTGACCATAGGACGAGCTAAAGGAAAAGGCTATTTTCTATAAACATGACTATATCCACATTAGGGCTGCTGTTTCCAAAGATCAGGGATTAGATGGTCAACCCCCATTTAATGTTGGGTGCCAAAAGTCACATACATGGTGGAAATGCAAGCTAACGTTCTTACAATCTAGACTTTTCCATGTCATTTATAGCGATTCCAAGAATAGCATATCATTTGAGTGGATGCATGTGGTACACAATATTACAGCATGGACACTAGCTGCACTAGCCTAATTTGTATGCAGTTTAAATAACTTCCTAATGAAAAGCCATCATTTTGTGCCAAATCTAAATAGCATATTTTGTCATTTAATAAATAGATAATATTAAAAAGAAAAACAATGTAAATATAGTAGTAAACCATTAGAATATATATCATATCTTTGGTATATAAGTAAAATGGAAATCTATTGCAACAATTGCAATGCAGAATTGAACTTGAGCAAATATGAATGTTAGCTTAAAAAGTACATGTACAAAATTTGCACACAGAAGCACACTCTTTTGGCAAAACATCAGTATTGGAATTTTTTTTAAGTCAATGTTTAATCTTACTATGTAAGTTGTAACAGCAGCTAAACACATTGGGCCTGATCCTCACCTAGTGCAAATTGAATCAGCTCCTTTGAAGTAAGAGGAGCTAGGTCAATTTACACCAGCAGAGGATCTAGCCCAGTATCATGTTATGGGCAAAACTCTGGCCCCTTATCTCAGATGGAGCTTTTAATTTGTCACAACATTCACTGCAGCTTGAAAGCCATATGTGAAAAACAAGCAAACCAGTTTAACATCGAAAGATGTTAAAAATAAATCAGGTTGTTGATCTATTGTACACACTTAGCCATATATTTGAAGGCCCTGCCCAAGATATGATCATGCAGGATTCCTTTAACCTGGGGAAAAAAGCTCAGTTACGTCCATAAGACACAGCTCAGTGTTGGAGCCAGTGAACACATGCCTCAAAGTATGATGAGTGCCAGGAAGAATTCTGCCTTTGGGATACAGAATTCTTCCTGGAGCTCTCCAGCATGCAGTGGATTTATGTCCACTGCAGTTTAATCTTCCCCAGGGTGCACCCAAAAGTTCTAACGACTGCTGTGTAAGGAGGAAGAGCCAGGCAGTTGCCCACTCACCATCTCACTCTCCTCTATTTTGGATGTTTACATCTGAGTATTCTCACAGAAGGAGCAGAGTTTGAGTGCCAGGAAACATAAGGACACCAGTTAAGAACATAAAAACAGCCATACTGGGTCAGACCAAAGGTCCCATCTAGCCCAGTATCCTGTCTTCTGAAAGTGGCCAATACCAGGTGCCCCAGAGGGAATGAACAGAACAAATAATCATCAAATGATCCATCTCCTGTACAGAAGCTGATTTAAATGATAGGTTACATACCACAGTTAGTAGTTCTGCAATTTCACATGAGAGTTCCTTCAGAACTCTTGGGTGAATACCATCTGGTCCTGGTGACTTGTAACTGTTTAGTTTACCAATTTGTTCCAAAACCTCCTCAACTGACACCTCAATCTGGTACAGTTCCTCAGATTTATCACCTAAAAAGAATGGCTCAGGTTTGGGAATCTCCCTCACATCCTCTGCCATTAAGACCGCTGCAAAGAATTCATTTAGTTTCTCCTCAATGGCCTTATTGTCCTTGAGTGCTCCTTTAGCATCTCGATTGTCCAGTGGCCCCACTAGCTGTTTAGCAGGCTTCCTGCTTCTGATGTACTTAAAAAATTTGCTATGACTTTTTGAGTCTTTGGTTAGCTGATCTTCAAATTCTTTTGGGGCCTTCCTAGTTATATTTTTACACTTTATTTGTGAAAGTTTATATTCCTATTTTTCCTCACTAGGATTTAACTTCCACTTTTTAAAGGATTCCTTTTTGCCTCTCACTGCTTCTTTTACTTTGAGGTTTATCCACAGTGGCACTTTTTGGTTCTCTATGTTTTTTAATTTGGGGTATACATTTAAGTTTAGCCTCTATTATGGTGTCTTTAAAATGTTTCCATGCAACTTGCAGGGATTTCACTTTTGGCACTGTACCTTTTAATTTCTGTTTAACTAACTTCCTCATTTTTGTGTAATCCCCCTTTCTAAAATTAAATGCTAGTGTTGGGCAGCTGTGGTATTTTCCCTGCCACGGGAATGTTAAATTTAATTATATTATCATCACTATTACCAAGCAATCCAGCTATATTCACCTCTGGGACTAGATCCTGTGCTCCACTTAGAACTACAGCAAGAATTGCCTCTCCTCTTGTGGGTTCCAGGACTAGCTGCTCCAAGAAGCAGTCATTTAAGGTGTCAAGAAACTTTATCTCTGCATCCCATCCTGAGGTGACATGTACCTAGTCAATATGGGGATATTTGAAATTCCCCATCATTATTGAGTTTTTTTATTTTTCTAGCCTCTCTAATGATCCTGAGCATTTCATTTCACAGTCACTATCACCATCCTGGTCAAGTGGTGAGTAATAGATCTCTACTGCTATGTTCTTATTATTAGAGCATGGAATAACTATCCATAGAGATTCTATGGAACAGTTTGGTTCATTTAAGGTTTTTACTTCATTTGATTCTATGCTTTGTTCACATTATCGCCACTCCTCCACCAGCATGACCTGTTCTGTCTTTCCGATGTATTTTGTACCCTGGTATTACTGTGTCCCATTGATTATCCTTATTCCACCAAGTTTCTGTGATGCCTATTATATCAATATCCTCATTTAAAATGAGGCACTCTAGTTCACCCATCTTATTATTTAGACTTCTAATATTTGTATATAAGCACTAAACGATTGTCACTTTTTATCTGTCTGCCATTACATGATGTAATTGAATGGGCCTCTTTTTCATTTAACTGTTTCTCATCAGATCTTACCCATATTTTATCATCATCCAACCTCTCCTCCTTATTAGGACATAGAGAATCTCTATTAATAGGTCCGCTCCTAAGGGATGTCTCTGTCTGAACCACGTGATTCTCTGCACCTGTTGGTTTTCCCCCAACCCTTAGTTTAAAAACTGCTCTATGACTTTTTTTAATTGTATATGCCACAAATCTGGTTGCATTTTCCTGTGTAGGCTCCCCCTTCCCCAAAAGTTTCCCCAGTTCCTAATAAATCTAAACCCCTCCTCCTTACACCATTGTCTCATCCATGCATTGAGACTCTGCAGTTCTGCCTGTCTAACTGGCCTGATGATGGAACTAGCAGCATTTCAGAGACTGCTACCATGGAGGTCCTAGACTTCAGTCTCTTATCTAGCAGCCTAAATTTGTGCTTATCTGCTTCAAAGGCATTTAAGAGTGTGGTGTATTAAAAATGTATTGAATTTTTAGTCTGTCACTTTAAATGCTCAGGAGTTTTTCTGGTCCTGCTTGCAGGCTAGAGAGCTGTGTAGGGAAGCATACAATCTAGGTCTAGCAGTAGCCAACTTATAGTAAGGTAGAGTGAGTTCTGCTTCTCAGTGTTAGGAAGCAGTCTGCTCTCTCTCTGGTTTTTGGTTCTTCCATATCATTGCTCTGAATTTTTCAGACATAAAATAGTGTTACATTGAAATCTTACAACAAGGTTATTTAATATTTTTATCTAATATCTCTTTAGGTTTATGGTATAAACATAGAGAAGGGGCTTCTTCCTTGTTGCTGCTCCTCATTGCACACCTGCAGAACAGACATGGAAAATCTGAGCAATGGACTTTACTATAGTGTTTCAGTTGATTGGCAAATAAAGTTTTCTATCCCCCTTTTCTTAATGGGCAATACCTGAATACTTCAAAGTTAGGCTGAGACCCTGTAATAAGCCTGGGCCACATTGTGATACTACACAACTTCCTTGAGATTTGATTACTCTTACCCTAGAATGCATTGCTACAAATATTGTTGATTAGTGCACTGGTCACAAGATGATCAAGGAATAAAGTTTCCCCAGCAGAAAAGAAAAGTACATTTTAATATGTAGAAAAGGACACTGAATAACTATTGGTGGCTTTTTCTTTGTACAAGATGTTTGCAGAACTGAATGTCTGATAAAACCTAAATTACACATTATTCAGCAGATCACTAAGATAAAGGAAAATAGCAACTGAATGTTGCTTTAGACCAAACAATACAAACAAGCAAGAGCCCCGTTCATTGAATGGAGTGGGGCTGAGCTTCATCTAGTGCTGCTCTAGAAGCAATGTTAAACATTAACATGTTTTTACTGTGTTTTATTAGCAAAATCCTTTGTTTCTAGAATACACAAGTTTCTAAATACAAATTGCCCTAGGAATGAAGAAAAAAAAATGTACCTACGTTATACATCACTTTCAATCACAAACAGTAAAAAGCTTTCTTTGATCCACTTCATTAAGATATTACATGTGGGAGTTAAAATGGGTTTGCAGGTTTAAAAGGTAAAAGAGAACTTCCAATAGAAATCAAAGTCATCTAGCTCACACAACAGGTGCACATTAGAAAGCTGCATGCAATACTAAGATGAAAAAATGCAAGATAAAATGAAGGTCAGTGTCTGTGTATGGTTTTTTTGAACATGGAAGTCTCCATGGAAGTTTCTCCAGGGAAAACAATTAGTGGACTTTGAGGTGATACCTTTAATTGGACTGGAGATTAGAGTTATTTAAATCAGATGTGACACATATACAAACATGATCCATAGGCCTGTGACTAACAGGTCTGATCACAATCATAAGCAGAAAAAAGTTACATATACAAGCTAACAGGCTGTGTAAAAGTGTGACTCACCAGCAGCACACTTCCTTGTGGTGGGCATGGTATAGCAAGCATTTATCCTTTGGCACAGAAATCTGCTCCAGCCCTGTGGTGATCTATTTTTCATGGCTTGGCCCAACTGTGTTCAGTCTGACCCTTTCTATGGTAACTAAGTCCACAAATCAGTAGTCCAGTGACTTATCACCAGGTCTTTGGCTCAACAGTTCTTGCACCCAGGGCCGGCTCCAGGGTTTTGGCCGCCCCAAGCAGCCAAAAAAAAAAAAAAAAAAAGCCGCGATTGCGATCTGCGCCAGCAATTCAGCGGGAGGTCCTTTGCTCCGACCGGGAGTGAGGTACCGTCCGCCGAATTGCCGCTGAATAGCTGGACGTGCCGCCCCTCTCCAGAGCAGCCGTCCCAAGCACCTGTTTGCTAGGCTGGTGCCTGGAGCTGGCCCTGCTTGCACTCCTTATGTCACAGGGCTTTTAGCCACTTTGCTTGGTGGCTGATGGGAGGATCTTGGTTCCTCCTTATTCTCTGGGTTCTTGAAGTCCTTTTATACAGCTTGTTTCTAGGCTCACTCCTCAGCATATAACTCCCCTTTCCTGGGCTCTGCAGGTATCACCACTGGGAGACAGGCAGTCTAGCATAGTGGGTAGGACCAGGAGCATCAAGCCAGTGATCAGAGCCAGGAAATGTGAGCAGGATCTATTGTAATAACAGAGTAGGTACTTCCAGTTTGCACATATATCTTCCTGGAACTCCCTCTATGCTTAAATATGTGCCTGGACAGACCAATCAATCAGAGGTCAGGTAGGGAGGAAGGGCATGCTGCTAATCAGGTCTTCCATGGGTAGAACTTCCTGTGGTGGTAATTTTGCCCCTAGTTTATAGTTAATGGCTAACACCTCTGCCATAGGCCATGATGTTGAAGCATTGGTCACCTGGAGCCCCACAGACCCATGTTCTAGATCTCCTGATCCTTACAGCAGCATGCTTTCCATCCCTGTACAGAACCACCCAGGGCTTTCTCCCCAGAGGCCTGGCTCCTGTTGCTTCAAGCCTCTTTGTGTGTTTATATCTCCCTCAGAAACCCAATCCTTGGGGTCTTTCCTTTTTGTCAAAGATCACCACAGGAATCTGCTCCACCCCTCTGACTTCCCAGTATAACTCCTAGCCTTTTACAGAAAAGGATCTCAAAGCCTTCTTCCCTCCCCCAAACACCTATCTCTTATCTGCTGCCCTGAATTTCTTCCTTTATTAGTCACTCTGCTTCTCTCATTCTTGATTCAACCATTGAACTCCTCCCCAGTTGGGCCTAATCCTAAATTAGGCCTTACCTAACTCCCTGGTGCACCAATTGTACTCTGGCTCCAGTTAACTCTTGCACTTCCAGCATGGGGTATAAATTATAGCTGATTGTGCTATTGACACACTTGCCCTCAACAAATGTGAACTTTTTAATGTTGCAACTTTATTTAGTTTTATTACATCAATCAGAGAGAATGGCATGTGGTTAATATAGGGATGATTTGGTTCTTTTTGATTGGTCACTTATTAATAGATATGAAATGTTCCAGCTGGCCAGTAACACTTTAATTAAAGAATGGAATACTTAAATATTAATTGGGCCAAAGCAAGAGTTAGAATGACTCAATAGCCACATGATTAGGGCACTTACCTAAGAGATGGCAGATCTTAGTTCAAATCCTTTTGCCTCCTCAGGAAAAGGGGTATGTGAACTGGGGGTCCTCCACATCCTTGGTGAGCACCCTCTCCACCACGTTAAGGATTATAAGGCAGGGCTTTCCCCCTGCCCTGGCTGTTTTGTTTTATGTGAACTCATCTGAGGGGCCCAATCCAGTATACATGCTGAGAGACCACATACCAGATCAGGCCCCCACACATGACTTGGGCAGCCAAATGCCTGTTGTTCCCAATTTGTGACTCACTCTGGGGCTTACGCAGGACATAGGCATCCGGACACCTACTATGAGGCAGTACTGCACATACTCAGGCAGGAGATAGGCATCCAGCTGCAAGAGTGAGGCTGCAGTGTGCAGATCCAAGGAAAAACAGTAGTCAATGAGTTTAAGTGCCTTCAGTGTTAGGCAGTGGCTGCACATGTGTTTTGTGAGTCGCAGTGGTCCCCAAAAATGGGACTTAGGTGCCTAAGTACTTTTGTGGATCCCACACTTAGTACCCAAGGCACAACTGAGAACAGGGTCTCATTGAACAAACACAGAGACTACCAACCCCATAGATCTTACCAGCTAAATAAACAAGACAGACAAAGATAGGGGGAAAGGACATAATATACCAATGGAGTGAACAATGCAAGGGTGGAGAATTTCGTATTAGAGCCATGATTTGGGGGGTGGGAGGGGCCGGGGATTTGTTTATTATTTTAATCCTTTCAGTGGGCTAAGGTTATGAGGGCACTAGGCAGATGGAAAGACAAAGGAAGGGAGTATGCAGAAATATCCCATTAGCACCGGGGAGAGAATGTTCATAGTGAAAACTGCAGAATGTACTCCTATGACATCATCATTGTCCAGGGTTCCTTGCTTGAACTCTTTCCTGCAGCAGCTCTGCTGGCTTCAGTCTCTGGCTGTCTACCTCCTGCAGTTTCTTTCCCAAAGGCAATAGGGCTGTGGTGAAGAGAGATGCTGCATGGATCCAAGCGCCTCCAGAGGAGAGGTCTCTTCCTTGCACAGTTCTGGATCTAGGAGGGTAAGGGTGACCCTTGCTGGGCCACATTTTGTCCCCTCAATCCCAGTGCAGCTGTACATCTTTCAACTACTTTCTGGAGTTGTTGTGAAGAATATGCTTATTCTACAGTCCCAGACTGCTTTCTCTGCTTTCTCAGATGCCAAAAGCCCTGCTTGTCACCTACCCTGCTTCCCAAACCTCCAAATTTCCTCCGGCCAACAGTTATGATTCATTTAGTTGACAATACTGAAATCTATCTGTCTACTGAACACTGAAAATGTGAGGCCAGCATAAAATAAAAGCAACTTATTAAAAAATTACAATGTTTTATTTAATTAAATAAAAACTTTAATTTTTTAAACTTAAACTGAAGTGTTGCAGTTTACACTATACCAATGCAAAATACAGGACATTTGCTGAGGTGGTTACAGAGTCTTGCCATTAAGGCCCATGGGTTCTCTAATAGAGATGGGACGCAGAGCTGCGGTTGTGTCTGTCTCAAAAGTGTGCAAACCCCACAAAATATACCTCAGTGAAACAGGCAGTTCAGCTTATTTGCTGTGTAAGTTACTAAACAAGCTATGACAACAAGAGACCTAAAGAGAAGGATGATGGTCTTATGATTCAGGCACTAGATTAGGACTCAGGGACTCTTGATTTGATTCCCAGGTGTGCAACAGGCTTCCTCACTCTACCTCAGTTTCCCCATGTGACATCGGGATAATTATTTTACCTTTCTTCCTCCCCTTTACATGTTGTAGCTATTTAGATGGTAAGCTCTTTGGGACAGCAACTCCCTCTCGCTATGTTTGTTAACTCCGTAGCATAACAGGGGCCTGATATCGGTTGAGGCTGCTAGGTGCTACTGTAATTCAAATAGTTCTTGGCTGATTCCACATGTTGTGCTACTTAAAACAAATAATTAAAATGTTTTTTCTGTACGGAGACTATTGTCTAATGATGAACTAAAGAGCTTTGACATGACTGGAGAATGAAAGAGATGAAGGTCAAAGTTGGGGACAGGAAGTATTGTCATGCACGTACACATTTCAGGCAATATGTTTTATTGCACTGATGCTACACTTTGACAGAGATTTCTGCTTGTCAAATCATGTCTGTCAGAGCTCTCAGAACTGGCTTTTCCAGGCTCTGAATCAGAATATTCTCAATTAGATGAGAAGAGGCACTGTGATATATGCATTGATGTAGGTATGGACACACACGAGCAAGCATCTTTTATTCTTCACCTATCTTATACCACATGCAATTACACTATTATCTCACTCAAAAACTAAGGCATTAGCTATTCAGATGGGACAGCTGACACTAAAGTTAAATCTTCTGGGTTGTGTCTTAGGTCACCATGACCATATACTTACTGTACCTTTGTCATGAGATTAATTTGGAGTATGGCTAGTTCCACCCCTGCTGATGCTGAATTTTCACTTTTTGGAATTGAAGATTCCTTTGAAAAGTACTGTAAGGTTGCCTTTGAAACTGTTATTCGCTCAGTTTATTCTTAGTTTTCCCCCACAAAAAAACCTGACCTTCATTCCAACAGGTGGAATGAAACAAATCTATTTGATCATAAATCCTTCTAATTCACATAACTGAGGGAGCAATATTTCCTGTCCAGCGGGTATGAAACAGACAAATCAAGAAATCAGCTCTGAGGGACTCAGTTTCTCGTATTTCCATTGCGTCACATTCAAAGTTTCCCATTGCGTCTAATTTATTGGTTATTGTGTCTTACACAAACCAATAGCATCAAAGAGTTTCTGGTATATAATATATTCTCCAACTTTTCCAATGTCCCCATTATGAGAACAAAGCAGAGTGATGGGAGGAGCATACTACAAGCTGACAAGCACACCTCACCTTTTTGAAAGTGATATTTTAGCCAGCAATATGGTGTGCAATTGTAGTGTCATATGGATAATCTCAAGGCTAGCTTCATCTGTGGACAGAAATACCAAGAAGAGTCAACTGCTGCAGCTCCATATCTAGAACATGAAAAAGGACTTGATTTTTTTTTAAAATAAGAATATGACAATGAAAAATATGAATGGGAAAATAGTGTATACTGTACATGCCTAGTGATGGACTGAAACAAATAAATTAGATCCCACTTGCCATAAACAGTACTGAATAGCAGGCTCAACAACTCCACTCGGTCAGTGATCGCTCAGGAATACAAGTCAGAAAGCTTCTGTTTTTAATCTTTGTTTTGTTGTTGTAGTTTGTTTTTCCTTCCCACCAGTTTCTAAGTCAGTTTAGTCCTCCTCTGAGAAGTGTCTGATTGGCAGCTCTGGAATATGCAGTCTTCTGACATATTCACTGGATAGACAGGCACAGGCAGTAGCAGTATAGGCCATGTTGTCTTGCCAACATATCTCAGTTCTTACCTGGAGGGACCACCTATATGGGTGGGAAGGCAAGTTGGCCTTTTTGTCCCTTCACACCTTGGCCTCTTTTCTGAGAATGTTAGAAAAGTGCCAGCTGTGGCAGTGATGTATGTCATGTGGGCACATATTAGCAAGGAGTTTACTTGTTTACTAAAGTAAGTAATTGTTTTGTAACTTCTATTGTCAGAGTCAGGAGCAGCTCCAGGCACCAGCGCAGCAAGCGTGTGCCTGGGGTGGCAAGCTGCGGGGGGTGCCCTGCCAGTCCCTGCGAGGGTGGCAGTCAGGCAGCTTTCAGCAGCTTGCCTGTGGGAGGTCCGCCGGTACCGTGGTTTCGGCGGCAATTCGGCGGCGGGTACGCCAAATCCGTGGGACTGGCAGATCACCCGCAGAAATGCCGCCGAATCCGTGTGACTACAGACCGCCCGCAGGCATGCCGCCGAAGGCGGCCTGACTGCTGTGCTTGGGGCAGCAAAAAACATAGAGCCGCCCCTGGTTAGAGTATATAAATTCCTGACAGAAATAGACTTCCATGTAGCTCCAGGGGTAGATTATGACACCCTAATTAACAGAATAGTACCTTATTCCCTGAGTAATCCCATTGATATGAAAGGGACTGTTCTAAGGGTAAAATATTACTCAGTGAGAATCAGTGTCAGAATATGGCCCTACACTATTGTTTATAACTCATATCTTTCTGTAGCTTGCAATAAATTCCAAGTATTTATTAAGCACCATATTGTGGAGCTGTAATTCCCCTGTGGAAGTATCTGTTCACACATGTAATCCGAATGACTTCAGTAGGGCTATTTGCATTTGTAATTGCTTACCAGGGTGGATAGGATTTCTACAGTCTTGCTCTAATATTGAGCCTTATTCTACCACTCCTACTCAGCATGAATAAGTACCTTGCTTCATGAATAGTACCATTGATTTCACTGATCCTACCTGCAGAGTAAGGTACTACACAACCCGAGTAAGGATGGAAGAATTTTCCCCTTAGTGATAGTAAAACTATCAATGCAACCATTTGTTTCCATGCAGGGTTATAATCCAATACAAGAAATCATGATCCTACTGTTTATGTCTGCAGTTAAAACTGTATTATCATATGTCTGTTTTGCACAATGCTGGGAAAAAAAGTCAACTGTCCTTTGGCAGACACTATCTTGACTGAGAAGCATTTCTCTTCACTACTTTCAGAAGGTTATCAGCAGACAGAATGGAGGCAAAGGCATAGCCCTTCTGATGGGAAAATTATGTCTGCATGACTTTCTTCCCAGACATCCATTATCTTGGAAAGGTGCCATAGTAATGCAAGGAAGTATGAGAACAAGACCTGTGCTATGCAATGAAGTTCTTCTTAAATCCATTTACAGTCTTTGTGGTAGGACGGAAACAGAAAGGTTTCAGAACAATGGAGATGTAAGTGAAGTTCTATTTGCCTTCAATAACTAAATGAAAGGAGGCCAGTGCCTTAAAACCACAGCTGAAATGAAAACAAGGTTCCATTTCTGTCATGTTTCCTTTCTCCACAGTTGCAGTTGACCAGTGTCTTGAAGTTAAAGAGTGACCTTCACCTCTTCCAGCTCTGAGTACTACCTAGAAGTCAAAAGGAGAGAAGAAAATTATCTAAGACATCTATGTATGCCCTCATCCTCGGCGTGGACCCTCTCATCACTGAAGGTGATGGCAACATGGCCTCTTGGCAGAAATCAGTACAGGAAATAACACAGAATTTGTATCCTAAGGCCTCATAGCCACACTTTCCCATGATTTAACTGTTTTTCTAGCTGCCTACTGAGAATATGAGAAAGCTGACTCAGAATGTGACATCTCTGTCCCTCTGAGTACATGCTTACAATAAGTCCTTAGACTGGATGTAATCAGCAGACTAGTCTGGTATTGATGGCCAGTCATTCCTAAAGAGAACTGACATAGCAGATGAAACAAAGCAGCTACCGGAGTATAGAAGACACTTTGTTCTTGTTCATGTGACAGGAGAATGACCCAATTTTAGCATCAGTTCTCCAGTGACCTACTTAGAAGCAGAGAGGATGAATATTAAGCAGGAGTTATGTATCTGGAGGAGCATGTGCAGCACCAAGTATTGGCTGGAGGAGTGGTCACCGAATCAGGAAATTCAGTCTTATTTATTAACTTTTATGATTGACTTCTATCAACAACCAAGATACAGTAGTTAATCAAAGAAGCAAACATCAAATTTGAAATTCACCTGGAAGAATCTTCTTGCTCAGTCCACAGCAAGATCATGTATTTGTTCCAGTCTGAGGAGCTCATAACTATATACATAACATTTATAGCTGGAAGAACAAGAGTAACATACATAGTCCAAAATTTCTCCCTATGAAGACACTATCCAATTCACAATAAAACATGTTATCATGTGGTTTTTGTCAAAAAAAAAAACCCAAAACTTTCATTTTTCCCTTTAAAAAAAAGAATATTTATTTATTTATGGACTATCTGGATTTTTAGCCATATATCTTACAAAGAATGTTTTTGATAAATAGCTTCAGATTGTGTGTCATGGAAGAGACTTCACTGTAGTCAGACAAATATCTGGTAACCACAAATGCCCATTTTTTTCACCATTTTAAACTCATGCATGTGTCCTTGTATTCCGAGAGAGCCTCAATTTTATAATCCATAACCCGCTTATGTAACGACACAGCCAGAAGTATCAAGCATAGCTACTTTGGCGAGCTTCATTTTTTATTGTATATCTAAGGAAAACATCCATAAAATAATGTCAGTCCCAGTGCAAACTGATGGCAGGGTCTTAACCTTCATTATTTATTTTTTAAAATCCTTTATTAGTGCCCAAACTAATGAAATAATTCTCAGAGCAATGCACACAATTAAAAATCCCAGTGTTTCACAGCCGGACCTAATAAAACAGCATGACCTTGAAAAACAGGATATTATTTTGTACATTCTTTTTGGCATTATAACCTTAATTTAGAAAAAGCAAATGAGACAATAATTGATATTTTTTTGTAATTTGAGCTGAAAGCTTACAATCTGTGTACATTTGGACTGCTTTCATCATTGTATTATCTGCACAAAACAGCACCAGTTTACATTATTCCTAGAGCAATGACTACGTTACAGTATAAATATACACCAAAAAGCTGGCACATATGTCTGAGGTACTGTGAAATGGTAGCTATGCTGTTGACTGTATGATATGTAAGGCTGCATTTTCATCTTGGGTATTTTTAGTAAAAGTCACAGACAGGTCATGAGCAGTAAACAAAAATTCCAGGTGTTGGGAAGGGGTGGCCTGGGACCCCCGCTGGTGCTGGGGCGAGGTGGGCAGTGGCACACAGCTGGGACCCCTGCTGGTGCTGGGAAGGAGAAGGCAGGCAGCAGCACACAGCCCAGGACCTCTGCTGGTCCCGCGAGGGGAGGGTTGACGGGCTCCCTACCTGGCTCCGACTGGCATGTCCCTGCAGCTCCTAGGGGAGGGGCGGCCCGGGGGCTCCGCACTCTGCTCCCGCCACAAGCACCGGCTCGACAGCAATCATTGGCCGAGAACCACAGCCAATGGGAGCTGTGGGGGTGGCGCCAGTGAGAGGGGGCAGTGCACGGAGCCCCTCCCTGGCATTCCGCCTAGGAGCTGGAGGGTGAGAGCTGGGTAGCCCCCCAGCCCCAGTAAGCACTGCCAGGCACCCCAACCCCCTTCCCCAGCTCTGAGGCCCCTCCCACACACCCAAACTGCTGCTGCTGGCTGCTACAGAAGTCACAGAGGTCACAGAAAGTCACGGAATCTGTGACTTCTGTGACCTCCATGACAGACATGTAGCCTTAATGATATGTAATGATTCTCTGCAAAATTTGTTTCAAAGGAACTCAGAGTAGAGAGAATCTTAATAGGTTCCAAGACAGCATGTAGACTCTTTGTCCAGTTTCCTTAGATTTCAGTATGTTGCAACATATTTGATTATCGTTTTTGTCTTGCTGAATCCAGTCTATGTGATCCAGTGAACCTTGCAGCCAGTATGGAATTACTCACAATTAGTAGATTTTTTTTTTCATATAAAGCTCTATCATGTATAGTATTCAGGCTACACATGTGCACGAGATTTGGATATAATCTCAACCATACTGAGAAAGGCAATATTTTATTTGTTTTAAGGAGATAAGCAAAGGTTCAGAAATGCCAGAGAACCCTTCTCAGCTTTTAAATTTTAGTATTAAGTAAGAGGACCAGGTTTCCATCCGTGAATATTTAAAAGGAAGTCTATGCAGAATTTCTGCATCTGTGCTTAAGAGGATGTTTAATTGTTGTTGCAACTTGGAATTGGATTAACTTCAAAAATAAAAATAGACTCTTTCTCTACATAAATCAAGTTTTTATCTCTAGTGAATAGAGATTAGTGTCCTGAAAGAGGGGGGTGGGTGGGTAGAGAAGTATTATAAAGAAGTTCTCTACAGGAGGCACCTGTGAATCTTGGCAAAATATAATTCCTTAGTCTGCTTGGTCTCATGAATAGCTTACTGTTATCTGAGTATAGAGGTCTACAGATAATTTGAGATGAATAGAGCCATGGAATTCTGACTATAAGTCCTATAAACCTTTGGAAATGCATAACAGCCTGAGAATTCTTAATGTTTTGTGGTAAAACAGTTTTCACTTATTTCATTAGGTTTTCAAAAAATGCTGTTGTTTTAAGTTTTCACTTTTTTAAGGATCTGGAGAGCGAGAGGGTGGAACTGATTTTTTGTGTGAAATCCATGTAAAAAGCATTCTTTGTAGCTTTGCCCAGCTACATTGCTAGAAAATTATTAGCATAGAATTAATTATAATGACTTTGTAGTATTTGCATAACATATGTTTCTGCTTCCAACATTATAAGGTATGAATTAATGGACTCACTTAGGGCTAAAGAGAGTCAAAGAAATTATGGGAAAATCATTTTGATAACCTAGTCTGTTTGTCAGATGTACAACTCTGACACAAAGACAAAGATGAACACATACTTTATTTTAACTAGGAATAATCCTAAAAAAAAAAAAAATGTCCCAAGCTCTATGTAACTACACAAATTTATGCACCTAGGTATTTCCAGAATATTTAGGCCAATTTTTTCAAAACCATGCATAAAATCAGTTAGCCAAATCTCCATGTAGGAATTTCAATAAAACTGCCTTGATTTCTAGAACTGAATTCCACTTACTTTAACTACTAGTGGTTCATAAGCTACTCTACCCACACCTCAGAGGCAATATGTCTCTGACTACACATCTCTGAATCACAATTCTTTCCTTGAGTCGTTCTCCTCTGGTGGACTGGTGAGCAGGGCTTATGCCAACCTCAACTTACAACACCTTCTCCATTCTGAGCTGCTTCAACTGCATTGGCCAATTAGAAGGGGGTGGAGCCATGGCTCTGTCCACTCACACATCCCCTCCCCCACAAGGGGAGCCTTGTTTGTGTTGTGTTCCACAGATTTGGACTCAGGCATTTATCTGCATGCCCTCCAGTTGCATTCACTGTATTAGGTGCAGATATTCTGGGAGGTGCCCGTGTATCTTGAGAAATTAAGTGTGTCTCAGTTGCAGCACTGATTTTTCTAGGTTGTGGCAGAAGAGGTGCAGAAGAGTGTCATCTTGTATAAATCCCATTGAAACTCAATGGAAATGAGGTGTTTAGGAGCAGATTTTTAGAAGTATTTAGATGTCTAGCTCATATTGATTTAATTGGTAGTTAGGCATCTAAATACCTTTCAAAATATGTCCCTTAGTTGTCATTTCTGCCTTTGAAAATCTCCCCCACAAAGGGACTTGATTCAAAAGCCCACAAAAATCAGTGGAAAGAGTCTCATTGAGCTCAACTGGCTTTTGATTAGGTCTTATGATATTTGTACAGGGATTGTGCCTATCAAAGATGATATCCTTCTTTTGTATGCTTTACACTAATTAGAATTAAAATAGAATTACAGTAGATGCATTATGTGCTCAAAATTAAATGCATAATTTATAGCGTTGATTATATGTTATAGAAAGTGTTTCCCAACCAGGAAAATGGGCATAAAACATCCATTTGTACCACTTTGCATTTTAATGAATGATTGTTGACAAGAAATACGAATGTGGCAGAAAAGTGTTCTGTGAGTATTTTTGGATGTCAATTGGTTATCACAATGAAATCATTTTATTCAAAACTGGCATTTTCTTTGATTGGCAATCTTTCCTTTTGAAGTTTTCACTATATGATCTGTCAGATAACAAGAAAAAAAGAGTTTCCTAGGGCTCTGAATGCCATTCATTCTTCTCTCTCTTCTCATATTTGCAAAGCTTATAGTATAATTTTATGTTTACGAGACACTAGCTTTCTTTTCATTCAGTGTAGCTATCTATGTTCATTGTAAAAAGAAATCTGATTGACTTCTGCAGCACCTATCATGTTTATCTGCAATACAATATGCTGTTACATTGTCATCTTCTGCAAAGAATAATAATAATAAAAAATACACAAAGAAAGTTTAAGGATAGAAAAGAGGATAACATATTTTTCCACGATACATTTATATTATATAAAATAAACTCTTGACTAACGGAATTCTTATTTTTATTCATTGTATACCTTGTTTTTAAAAGGAAAGAATAAGTGTCAGGTAGCTCACATGACTGATATTGTCTATTATTTTCTCAAAAATTAGATATGATTAAAAATAACATTTTTTGTTGTCTTAGATACAACATATGACCTTTATGCAACTATTATTTTTCCATATGCTAATCTAGCTAAGGAATTTTATGACTGTCATGGAGATGCCCATAATTTGCTACGTGCTTTCCAAACACTGATAAAGGACAGTCCCTGCTTGGAGGAGCTCATAGTCTAATGAGAAATCGGTAGAGAGGTCAGGGGAAAAATAGAAATAAGTGGTTTGTTATTTTGTATGATTAAAAATTAGGAACACCTCAAAAATCTTAAAACTTGGCAGAAGCAACTTCATACATGACATACAATCTAAACCCAGACTGATTTATTGTGTTCTCTGGTCAAAAATTACACCTGATTTTATTTTATGGGTTAAAAAATATCACAATGAGATGATTTTCTTCTCCAGTTGCTCTGTTTACAGATATATCTTTTACCTATATTGAGAGCAAGAATGTGCTACTATAAAGGCTCCTTTTCAGTGTAAATGGTACAGGATGTGATATGTTCCAACTTTTACAATGTATTTTTGTTGTCATCTGTTTGATTAATTTATCATTTTTATTTGATACTGTGTGATAGATATGCACATCACTTGTGCATCATTGCTATTAGCTTCATTGTGTTAAAGAACAGGCAAGCTGTTGACATGAGCTTGGATTATTATTTTCCTATAATCATTTCCATTTCAGAGAATGACTAAGGGAGAAATTTAGATGTGTCCATGGCCTCAGGGAGACTAGTTTTGGATGACTTAAGGTTTCTAACAGAAGAAATATTGAAGATGTGAATCTTTTAAAACAAGTTTATTCTTACCATATTTGTCCTTTATGTTTTACATGCCCTTTCTTTTTTGTTTTAATGGGTTATTATTTAAGCACTAATGCCTAAGCCAAGATTTAAAAAAAAGGACTAGTGATTTTGGGTGCCTACATTGTTGGATAGGCAACTTGAGACAACTAAAAGAGGAATAAATTTACAGTCAGTTGAGTCTCATCTTTCTATGAAAATCAAAAATGGAACTATTCTGATTTACAGCAGCTAGGGATCTGGCCTACTGATCACATCTGTGCATATATATTTAAAATTATTCATCTTTTTTCATTAAAATGGACACACTCCCTATGTCCGTATGTGACCTTGTTCTAATTCTTAAAAACATACACACGTGGGAACTTTTGATTCTGTACTTTCTCTGAGCTGTTTGTTAATTTACAGTCTCAGCATCTTGTATTATTTTTTCCATATCCAGCAAGGGTGTAAAGGCAGTTTCAGTCTGACAGACAATAGCAGTATAGCCACAGTTAGCATGGGGAGCGGCAAGCAGCAGCACAGGCTAGCCAAGCTGAGTATGTAATTATAGAGTCCGGGAGGGCAGAGGGGAGATTGTTTTTAAGCTGGCTACCCTATGCTATTGCTTACCACTGCCCATGCTACTGTGGTGCACTACTATTTTTAGCATGCTAGCTATGCAAGCTGGGAATCACATCCCTAGCTCCAAATATAGGCACAGATTTAGAGGAGCAGTGAATTGAAAACAAAGGCATAACAGTTAATGACCATATACACTACAACAAGCATTTTCAACCCCCATAATAAACTAAGGTGTGTGTGTGGGACAGGGTGAGAGCACTGGGCATCTCAATGGATTGAACTTTAGTTTGGGAACCATTTTATCTGAACCAACCCCATCCTTCTGGGATTTAGATAAAGTGGGTCCAGGATCTTAGTCATAGAATTTAAGGCTAGAAGGGACCATCAGATCATCTAGTACATCACAGGCCACCAATACCACTCAGCACACATATACTAACTAAACCCGACAACTGAAATTAGACCAAGGTATTACAACCCTCAAGAGACTACATTATTATGTGCCAAAGGCAGAGAATGGGGGCGATGGAGGCACCACAACACCCAAGTCCCCTACAACAGCAAGCAATTGATCTCTGAAAACATCTGCAGGTTTGTTTTCAGTTTTTCAAAACCAAAATCCAACCAATGAGGTTTTGTTAAATCAAAACCAAACTAGTCCCTGCTTTGCCCATCTCCAGTACTTTAGCTAAGATTACAAAAATACGAACAAGTTATAAAAATAGAGAATAAACTATAGACTTGCAATAACTAGCACATTTAGAAACAGATGGCTGAAAACTGAATTTGCTTTCTTGTTAGGGGCAATAAAGAAAACAGTTGAGGTAAACTGGTTGCAAAAGTGAGAGAAAAATGTGTTGCATTTTCTACTACAAACATCCAAATCACGTTCATAGATTCTATTGAGACCAAACAGTCTGTTTTTAATTGGAAAGGGCTTCATGAGCCTGTAAATGTGGGATATGTGCTCATCTAAAGAGTATTTTGCATATTCTTGTCATGCTGCATACAACAGATACTGTTCAGCCACTAAATTAGTTTCCCTGCTTAGAGCCGGCACATCTTTAATACTTTTTAGTTCTAAAATGGAAGAGTAATGTACTGCTGTTGAAACACCTTCCCAAGTCATATCTATTTTACTATATCATGTTTAGAGAAGCTGCATGTTTCTAGAACTGAACTCAAAGAGAACATTAAACACTCTGAATCCTTACTTTAACATACCCTCTCCATTTGCTGAAGCACATCTTTACACTACCAGAATTCTTTCTAGTGCCAGAACCAGTAAGTTTCAAAATACTAAGGGCTTGTGTATGGCTTATTGTACTAGTGGCATCTCTAGTTAATGTTGACTGACATCTTCCATTAGAAGACCCTATTTTCAGTTGCTTATATGTGACGGGTTGGATCACAGAACCCCCCTGGGAGCTGCCACCTGATGTGCCAAGACTACCTCTGCTCCTGTTTTCCCTGCCAGCTCAGGACTTCAGCACCCTGTCTTGCTGAGCCAGACACTCCGGTCTGCTCCAACAAAGACCCAGGGTCTGAATTACTTGCCCCAGAGCTGCAGGTTTACCTGAAAACAGTTCACAGAAGTGTGCTTGTCTTTAGCACTCAGATGCCCAACTCCCAATGGGGTCTAAACCCAAATAAATCCGTTTTACCCTGCATAAAACTGGGTATGCAGGGTAAACTCATAAATTGTTCACCCTCTATAACACTGATAGAGAGATATGCACAGTTGTTTGCTCCCCCAGGTATTAATACATAGTCTGAGTTAATTAATAAGTAAAAAGTGATTTTATTAAATACAGAAAGTAGGATTTAAGTGGTTCCAAGTAGTAACAGACAGAACAAAATAAGTCACCAAGCAAAATAAAATAAAATGTGCAAATCTATGTCTAATCAAACTGAATACAGATAATCTCACCCTCAGAGATGCTTCAGTAAGTTTTTCCCTCAGACTGGACACCTTCCAGGCCTGGGCACAATTCTTTCCCCGGTACAGCTCTTGTTCCAGCTCAGGTGGTAGCTAGGGGATTCTTCATGATGGCTCTCCCTCTTTGTTCTGTTCCACCAGTTTTTATATCTTTTGCATAAGGCGGGAATCCTTTGTCTCTCTCTGGGTTTCCACACACAACCCTCACTGGAAAAGCACCAGGTTAAAGATGGATTCCAGTTTCTGTGACATGATCACATGTCACTGTAAGACCCCAAGCCTTCATTTCTCCCAGCCTGATTCACAGGAAGGCTTGCTTGCAAACAGAGCCCCAGTCAATTGTTCTGGTTGATGGGAGCCATTAAGATTCCAAACCACCATTAATGGCCTACACTTTGCATAATTACAATAGGCCCTCAGTGTTATATTTCATATTTCTAGTCCCAGATACAAGAGTGGTACATTTATACAAATAGAATGATCACACTCAGTAGATTATAAGCTTTGTAATGATACCTTACAAGAGACCTTTTGCATGAAGCATATTCCACTTACATTATATTCACTCGTTACCATATTTTTATAAAACCATATAGACTGAACAATGTCACATTTTACATTTCCCACACTAACTATTTGGGCTTAAGTTTTCCATGCCAGGTATCTCCCTAAAGCTAAAATGTCTCAGCTGTTTCCAAGAATAAGGCAAGGGAAAAAATATGTTGCTTTGCTCACATTAAAAAATTTCTACAGCCATTTCATTGAGACATTCTAGTGCCTCCATGCTTTGGAACCGGGACTTGAAATGTAGCAGGAGGGTGGCCGTTTGCCTAATCAGCCCAAATGTGATATATTTCTCCTTGATACTGTAGATAAAAAAGTTTGACATCCATAGAAAGTTTGTCCCCCTCCCCTCCACTCTCCTCCCCTCCTCCCCTTTGTTCTGCACCCTGACTCTATTTCATTTGCAGCTTGGTGGTTCTGCTTCTAAATTTTAATTCATTTGACCCCAAGTTGAGATTCCATGCTTCACTAAAGGGGATTGGGATCAGTTACCAAAGCATCCTATCAGAATCCAGTCACTTTTGCCACTTTCTGCTACCTGTTCACATGCCTGAGACTTACATGTGGTGCTAAGATCTCCTGGGGGATGAGAACAATGATTTTAGTGTTATATATGGTTAGGAATACCAACCTGGCTTCTAAATTTAGCTAGTAATTACACTGCTCTACAGCCAAAATGCTTCTGAAATAAATGTAGTCAAACTTTACTAATCCGGGGTCATTGAGAACGAAAATTATGCTTAAAATTGTTGATTGGCTCTAGTTTTCAAGATATGCTATTGGGTCAGTATATATGACCCTTGACTTGGGAATGGCGGAGGATAAGTGAGTTATAAAGGGAAGGGAATCTCAATTTAAATCAGAAATGAATAAAATACATCTTTGACTGGATCTATGAATAAATCTATGACTGGGTTTGGACAGTACTTGCTTTTTAGGCAAAACAATGAATGATGCAATCTGAAGCTGGTATTGCGTCATACATGGTATGAATTGCATCATGTTATTCCTAGAAGTCATGGATGATGCAATCATAATGAAACTTACATCACTCTGCTGAACAAATTGCCCTATATCAGCTCTAGAAATCATACAGTGTCGTGCTCTCTTATTTGTCAGTGTTTGATTTTGCAAAGGGACACATTTCTGTTTAGCCAAAGTGAGCAGAGATGCCTCGTACTTCTGCTATGTTTGTGGTGAAGTGACTTTTGCATCACAAAAGCGCAGTATAACCACTATGGTTAAGAAAGCCTATCATCTTTATTTTGGCTGCAAAATTGGAGATCAGGACAAGAGGTGGGCCCCGCACATATGCTGCAACACTTGTGCAACAAATCTTCGCCAGTGGTTGAACAGGAAAAGGAAATCTATGCCTTTTGCAGTGCCAATGATTTGGAGAGAGCCAATAGATCATACCAGCAATTGTTACTTCTACACGGTGCCTCCAGTTGGGACAGGTGTGTCAAAGAAGAAAAAGTGGACTGTGCATTATCCAAACATTCCATCAGATATGTGCCCAGTACCCCACAGAGGAGGACTGCCGGTTCCTGATGCACCAGAATCATTCTCACTTGAGTCAGACGAGGAAGAGGAAGAGAATGAAACTTCTGGTCCTGAACTATCAATGTCATAGGACCCACATTTTCTCCCATCCTCCTCCTCTCAACCACACCTCATAACACAAGGTGAACTGAATGACCTTGTCAGGGACTTGGAACTACCCAAGAGTAAGGCAGAGCTGTTGGGCTCCAGACTACAGCAGTGGAATCTCCTGGCAGGTGATGCTAGGGTTTCCATGTTCCGTGATTGTCAAAAGGATCTTGTCCCATTCTTCTTCATGGGAGGTGATCTTGTAGCCTGCAACAACATCGATGGTCTGATGGCAGCCCTCAATATCGTTCACGATCCAGATGAGTGGAGACTGTTCATTGATTCATCGAAGACGAGTCTTAAAGCTGTTTTACTGCATAATGGCAATGTTTTGCCATTAATTCCAGTTGGTCATGCAGTCCATATGAAGGAAACCTAGGACAACATGAAACAACTTTTGAGGTGCATAAACTATGACCAACATCAGGGGCAGCTTTGTGGCAATTTGAAGGTTGTTGCTCTCTTGCTTGGTCTGCAGACTGGATACACAAAGTACTGCTGTTTTCTCTGCGAATGGGATAGTTGTGCAAGAGATTCCCACTACATCAAGAAAGATTGGCCACTCCAACAGTCATTGGAGCCTGGGATGAAAAGCGTTCAGCATCCACCACTTGTTGAATAAAGGAAGATTTTGTTACCACCCTTACACATCAAGCTGGGTCTGATGAAGAACTTTGTCAAGGCCTTTGACAAAACACAAGCAGCTTTCAAGTAACTTCGTGGAAAATTTCCAACGTTAAGCGAAGCTAAGATAAAGGAAGGTGTCTTTGTTGGTCCTCAGATTTGTGAACTTCTTCGAGATGATACATCTGACCATGCACTGCGTGGCAAGGAAAAGACTTCCAGTTAGTGGCAATAAATTTTCTCAGAAACAACAAGGCAGACAACTACAGGTTGTTGGTGGAAAACCTCCTCAAGGCATACAAAAGCCTTGGTTGCAACATGTCACTAAAGATACATTTTTTGCACTCTCATCTAGATTTTTTTCCACCGAACTGCGGAGCAGTGAGCGACGAGCATGGCGAGCGATTTCACCAGGACATTGCAACAATGGAGAAACGCTATCAGGGCAAATGGAGCCCATCAATGCTTGCAGACTATTGCTGGACAGTGACAAGAGATGCTCCATTTAATGAATACAAGAGACAAGCCAAGAAGCGCCGAGTAGACACTGAATAGGACTAAACTATGTACATAATAGTTTTTTGCCTTTTGTTTCATAATAAATTTTATGTATATAACCCTTTTGCTGATTTTTAAAGTGTTACATAAACATGACAGGTGAAATATCATGTAAAGCAATCATAAACACATGAAAAGACCTAGGTTTACAATTTATGATTAAAACTCTACTATCTACACAATATACATAGACATAAAATGTAAAAACTTAATATCTTTGAAACCGTTGCTAATCAGTTGTTTTAATTGTCATATTTGAATGCAGCACATCAAAATACATAATAAATAGCACATTTTATCTCTGAAGCAGACGACTTCTCAAAAATTGTAGACCAGTGTTATGAGGCACGTGCCTCTTGTCAGAAATACTTGCCCATCATATGGCTTTCAAAACATGGGATTTCTTTACCTTTTCTGATACACTTGGTGCAAAATGAAAAATATAAGCAATATTAAACTGCTTACATATTAAATGGCCCAAGGACTGCCTCACTAATAATTGTGCTAAAGTTCAGAAGTTATAAAATTTGGAAAAACAAAATGAACAGACTAAATTATGTTCTAGAAGGTGTCTAAAGGCATAGTCATGAGCAAAGCAAGGGGTGGTGGTTTGCTCCATCCCAGGAGGCAATTTAGCTCAGATATACTCCTGTGATACACCATTCTCTCCTTGCTTCCTCTTTGCATTGTGTGTAGCACTTTGTTGCAGGCCTATACCAGTTGCGCTGGCTGAAATATTCTGGAGGAAGTGGCAAGGTTCTGCCAGTATCGTGGCCCTCCCCACCCACCTTCTCCAAGGGGAATAAGTGGGCCTGCAATATCTGTTAACTCCTACTTGCCTGGGCTCATGAAAGAGTTTAAGGGTGTAACATAATTCTCCCTGCATGGACGGGTAATCCAAGTCATAACCTAGACCTATATGAAAATGTTAATTGACAGCATTTCCATAGAAACTAATAGCAAATGGAAGCCTTTATCCAAAATGAAATTAATGCAGACAAGTTACCTTCTGATAATCAAGGACAAACTATAAAGCATTTAATTTGTGCAAGGAAGCCAGACTTCAAGTATTTTTAAATATAGCCAAGTTGCCCTCTCCAGCATTGTGCGTTGTTAACTGGTTTCTGACTAAGAAGTAATTTTTTTCATGAAGAAATATTGGAGTTAATGAGAGTCTTTCCGTTTATCTCAGTACTCTTTGGATCAGGTCTACAAGGAAATAGATTGTAACCCATTTTTGTCAAACACAAACATTATCTGAGTGACTACCTGTTACTAATCCAAACAGCAATCATTTACTGTTAAATTTCTGCCATGCATAAAACAAACATGAATGGTAGAATTGGCAAGTTTTACACTGGAATTTGCTTGGGATTTATGCGAGTGGACATTTAGCTTTAAAGGGTTAACTTCAAATCAATCAAACATGCAATGTTTGAGCAGGATCATTTTTTTTAACCTTCTTGTAATGTCAATCCTAGTTGTATAGCAGTGAAGCCTCCAGCTGCCTTGTGAAAAACGTTGGATTATGAGTGGATTTGAGATTTTCAGTCCTTTAGCCAGTAGAGACAGATTGTATTTCATAGGCAATGTGATTAGGCATCAAGGTAAAGTGTTTACATTATGCCCTGATTACCTTACCAGTGACAAAGCTGCTCACCTTTACTGCCAATCAGATGTACCACAAAACAGTACTTGCTTGACATTGGGGAGAAGAGATTACAGCACTGAAAAGAAAATATAAGAAACGGGCTGGAAAGAATCCAAATGAAATATCTGGTTCAACTATAAATGCTCTTTCAATATAAATGCAGTACAACCCTTCCCACCAAAAACATGTAAGAGCAATGTCAAAACCATTTTGATGAATTGAGTTTCAGAAAATCAGGAGAGTTAATGGGTAAAGGATTCATGCCTCAGTACATTAAAAAAAAAGTTTATATATACACAAGAATTCATTGTTATTCAGTGGAATTCACTCTGCACAGCAGAAAATCCTCTGCAGGAAAGAAGGAATATTAAATCTCCAGGAGTACACTTTAGCTAGTTATTCAGTAATACGCTGCAGTTATCCACCCCCACTCTCCATCATCACCTTTCTAACATTCTTACTCTGTGTGGCTGAGAGCGAGAGGCATCTCTTTTCTCTTCCTTTTGTCTTGTCCATTTATATGAGAAGATCTTCAAGGCAGAACTCGGTGTTTGTACGTGACTTAGCACCGTGGGGCTGTGTTCTCACCTGGCCACTACTCTAATAAACATAATAAATAAAATAATAATGTGTGTACAGTGCCTAGGACAATAGAGCCCCAATCTTGGTTTGAGCCACTAGGTGCTACTGTTATACAAGTACTTAATAATAATGTAAGAATTATGGGTAATCTTACACAAAGCTGAACAGCAACCTTAAAGTGTAATAACCTTAACTCTTCTTGAGCATTATTTGCTTCAGGTTTGACATCACTGAAACACATGGACTGTGTTTCAATTTTGTATAAGAAAAAAATGTTTTGTATATAGATTCCCAGATAAATACATGTGACATCTAAATGTATTAAGCAATGAGAAATAAGTGGCTGTACATGGCATTTCATTTTGGAATAACTGAGGGTAGTATTACACTTCTCTGCAGCTCACACATCAGTCTCCCTTCAGGTAGCTCCCCAGAAATAAGAAGTCCTATATATATTTCAACACAACTTTCACACTAGAAACCCCATTTAATAAGATAATATAAAATAGACATTTTCACAGCTTGATTTAAACATACTGTACATATTGTCTCTCTGAAGTTCTGGGCTGTGACTGAGTGTTTACACTGCAATGATTCAGCAGAGCATTACACCTCATAATTCAGTACTTTTCAAACTACTTGTATCCAGGAAACCTGGTACCATTTCTCTATCATCACATCCAAATTCATGCTCTTTCCAGCTTATCAATCATTTTCATTAATTGTAATAAGTATGGATTTCACTTCACTTCGACCCATATCCACCTTCAATGTTACTGGGACAGCTGCAGGGGTTGGGGTTCTGGCTGGTTTTTTTTTTTTTGGGCGGGGGGCGGGGGGATGCAGCTTGTTTTCACAGTTGGAGTAGAAGATTGTCTCCATGTGATACCATCTAATGGAAGTTTGAATTGTTTGCAGGGGAATATACAAATCCTCTGAGGGGATGTCCAGATTATTGTGAATAGGATTTTTTATTGAAGCATCCATATTCATGACTCAATTTCTCTAAGGTGTTTTATCATCCTACACTGCTTATTATAGAAACCACAAAGCTATTAAAAGAAGTTTGTTGGGACTATTACAAGTGTTAGGTCTTATTACACATGTGGTTATGCCATAGTAAGCTCTAAAATGTTATTTGCATATTTTCACTTGTCAGAAAAATATATTCTTTAATGGATTTTTTCTAGCAGCAAATGGTGTCCACTCCAATCCATTTACAGTTA